>NW_027499824.1:0-26727 GCF_021521415.1 Bidens hawaiensis | reverse complement strand
GAAAAGATCAAATAAGAAGTTTGATTTTCCTAAGAAGGTTAGGAATGAGGGTATTTTTGTCTAATACCTTAATATTGAAAACCCACTTAATTTAATTTCAAAAACCCACTTAAATTTTCACTTATCTCTTACAACCACCACCGCCCACAGCCACCCACCGCCACCACCTTGCCGGAAAAGTCTTTGGAAATTTCGCCGGAAAATAAAACACTATGAAAAACACAATGAAAAAAGACACAATGTAAAAAAACACAATGAAAAAAACACTATGAAAATAAAAACACAATGAAAACACAACTAAATAACACAATGTAAAAAACACTTATAATTAAATAACACAATGTAAAAAATACAATGCAAAAAAACACTATGAAAAAATAAAACACAATTGTATAACACAATTTTGTAAAAATCAATTATGGTAAAACACACTTTGTAAAAACCCATGAATTTTTTTTATTTTTATAAAACAATATGATACTCATATAAAAGATAAAAAACACTCGTTTTTATGGTGAAATTGTTTTGAAAAAAAATGTTGTATAAAAAAGTTATGAACGTTTTAAAATGATGGGGGGAATTTGACATGTGCATTGCATGTGGAGAGAGAAAGTCAACAAATGTGTTATCACTATTATGCCCTTACCCTTGTTTTACACTTCAAGATCTCTTTAATCTAATTCAACCATTCAATTCTCAAATGAATGGACAAGATTATATCATATCCTTCCTAGGAAAACTAATCTTCTTATTATAACTCAACCCTATGTAACTATTATATAAATTAACAAAATGTGATTAAAGTTAAAGGACCAAAATTGTAATTGTTTTTTATTAAATTAAAAATAAACCGTAACACAATTTTGCTTTGATAAAAGACAAAATTGTCAAAAGACAAAATTGCTCCTTAAATATCTTAATCCTATGCATTATGAATTTGAAGAAACACTAATTGACCCCGGGCAGATTACAGATAATCTGGGGGTTAAATAGATGTTTCCCACGAGGGGTTAGGTCCGGCAAAGATGGTTCTTCTGATGACCTGCAAAACAGACACCGTGAGCTCGTCACTGAGAAGGGGGGGTACCTCCTTGTGACCACCCTCCGGCGTGAGAATCAGACTAGATTGCTCTTGATATAAGTGTATATTAAGAGATTGCTAGAGAAGATAAGATAATGAGATATCAGATAATGTAAGATAATGTAATGTGTATACCATTCCAAGGTGTTGGAGTATTTATAGCCGAATGTAGGTTTCCAAGAAGGTACAGCCGGCTGAATAGTATTCCTATTCTGCCAACTGTGGGCTACGCACATGCCATGCTGGTAGTTGGTGGGTAGGCAGCGGCTGATAGTGACCAGGTCGGCTGTGTACTATTCTTTTCCACCAACTGCAGGCTATGCACGTGCTACGACAGGTTGGTGAGTAGGCAGCGGCTAATAGTGACAGGGGTTGGTGAGTAGGCAGCGGCTGATAGTGACCAGGCCGGCTGTGTACTATTCCTTTGTCACAGTGAGCTGTCGCTGCTTTTGTCAGACCTTTTGTCCATACCTCGTCAGGTACAGTACAAAAGGTCCTCCAGTAGCGTACGGACTGGCTCATTTGGGCGGGAGTATTCCCGGCTTTGGGCGGGAGTGTTCCCGGCTTGCTCACTCCTTCTTCAGGTGACATTACTGAATTATTTAAGAGTTAAGTGCCTTGTGCGTGTAGCCTTGCTGCGCGGGTAGCCTTCCCTGATGGCTAGTATCCGTTACTGCGGGAACAGGCGGAGTACGTCGACCATTGGGAGGCTTTTCCTGCGGGAACAACTTGCGTACTGCGCGTAAGGACGTCACGTCTTTGAGCATGGTGGGTCCTGCGGCTCCAGTTGGTTTCTGCGTAGACGTCTTTCTTCAAGGTGAGTCTTGCGAGTTTAGCCTTTGCGCAGACGTCCCTGTTAAAGGTGAGTCTTGCGGTTTCAACTGCGCAGACGTCCCTCTTTGAGGTGAGTCTTGCGGGTCCAACTGGGCTTTGCTGGGACCTACCTCTTCAAGTCCCCCCAGTCCAATGTTCTTCTCATGAATTGTTAATAAGTGAGGTGAACTTTTGGACTTAAGCAAAGGGTTTTGAAAAGGGTTTAGTTTTAAGGTTTTCCATGGGGATTCTTCCCGCGGAAGTCCTAATGTCACATGCAGAAATTCCCGACTTTTCTGCTTGATCTTTGGGTATGATGCGGGTAGGTCTGTAACCTCCTCGCAAGTCAGGAGCGTTGAGTTCCACTTGTGTAGATTCTCCATGAGGTTTTGGTAGTTTTGAACATAGTGATCAATTGTGTTTAAACAACCAATTCCATCTTGGAGCTTCAAACAATCTAGTTCTCGACGTTCCCGCTATGCGGGGATGTTATTCCCGTTTCCGCAAGCATGGCCCAGAAGATCCTTCTTGGTTTCAATTCCCTGCGGAGTGCTAGGTATGTGAAGGGTTTCGCCTTGACACTGTACCCGCACTCGTCTTATAGTTACTTTACTTCCAAGGTATTCCTGGCTTCAATTCCCTGCGGGTGCTAAGTATGTGAAGGGTTTTGCCTTGACACTGTACCCGCACCCGTCTTATAGTTACTTGGTTGCCGAGGTATTCTTGGCTTCAATTCCCTGCAGGTGCTAAGTATGTGAAGGGTTTTGCCTTAACACTGTACTCGCACCTGTCTTATAGTTACTTGGTTGCCAAGGTAAGGGATATAGTCCCGCTTACTTTTGAATCTTTTTTGAATCTTTTTGAATCCTTTTGAAATTTGAAGAGTTGGTGAAAGGATAAGAACAGTCCAGACTGTTGAAACGTCGTCCGACGGTTTCTTCTGACAGTTTCAGGACGTGCAGGAAGTTATGGCGACGTGACAGTATATGGTCATTCCAGACGCTTTTTTAGGCGCGTGGGCGCGAGTTTTCGGGCGCGTGGCCGCGAAGTTTACGGAACGCGTCATGTCAACAGTTGTTGCCAGCTTGCATATTCCACGTGTCATAGTTTCATTGCACCTGCGCTTTCCTCTCTCTTCCGCATTAAATTCATCGCATTCATTGCGATGAGTATATAAAGGGAGGAGAGGATGCATCTCAACTCACAGTTTCACCTCTCTTCTTCTTCTAAACGATTTCCGGCGAATACTCTAACTTTTCTGTCGAGCATTCTTCTGAAATCATTCTTTTCATTCAAAACATGTCTCCCGTTCATGATCTTGAGGCTACCGCCGAGGAGTCTGACGTGTATGCCAAGAATCCGTCGTCTTCTTCTGATAAGGACGATAAGAGTACTGCTGGTGAGTTCCAGTGTGCTCTTACCGTCGACCTGTACCAGTACATTGTTAGGAAGTTCATGTACGATGCCCCCGAGGGCAAGATAGGGATGTATACCGCATTCTTCGTTTATGGGAATCTCAGGTTCCCATTGACGAAGTTTGTGTACCGTGTTTTGGAGAGACACGGTGTACATCTGACGGAGGTACACCCAATGGCGATCGCCAAGATTCGCCATTTTGAATGGGTGTGCCTCATTCTGGGCCTGGAGCCCCATGTCGACCGCCTGATGACCTTCTATTCCTGGAGGTGCATCCAGGGGTGGTATACCTTGGTCACTCGGATCAAGGGTTTGAAGATATGCGCTACCGAGTGCAGTCTTCGGTCTTGGAAGCGGGAGTTCTTCTATATCTCTGCTCGCGTCTTCCCCATAGCGATGACGTTCAAGAACGGGAGAGCTCTCCCGAACCTTCACGCCTTCAACTATGAGGAGGCAGAATGGTTCTCCAAGATTTCACGGGTCCAGTCTCCGGTTTACCGCTTTGCAGAGTCCGGGATGGTGATGCTCGGGATGAGCCGGGTGTGGAAAGATGCTGGGGCGGAGGCGCCACAGGTTCCCATCGTCCTTGAATACGGTTTGAACTCTATCCCTTACGGTATGCTTCATCTTCTTTGCTGATTTAAAGTTTTCTTCTAACTGTTTCTTTTGTTTTCAGAGGGAAACGACCTACAATCGCTCCTGCATCCACGGGAGGCTGGTGGTCCCGCTCGGATGGGTACCCGTGCTCTTGATGAGAACGAGTTGCCCATCTTGGAGCAACGGCGGATCGGTTTGTGGAGGTCTACCCGCCGGGCCACCCGATTCTGAGCGCCACGCGGCCAGGTAAGGATTTATTTAACCCTCGCCCTGTCAATGCTCAAACCTCTACTGGAATTCCTCTAATTTTGTCATCTTCTGATGAGGACTCCGCAGATGGTCCTTTCTTCACGCGGAAGAAGAAGGCTGCTGGCGGGAAGGGTAAGGCGAAGGTTGCCTCTACTGCCGATCAGAGGAATCGGTCAGAGTCAGAGACCGAGAGTGAAGAGGTGGCGGGGAACCCTGGTGGTGATGAGACCACTGTTCCGGAGGTTGCGACAGCTGTCACCTCCGGGCCGCCTAGGATGACGACGGTGAGCGGCGTGAAGAGGCCGGCTCCATCGGGTTCGTCCCCGCCTATCAGAACCTTCAAGCTGAAGAGAACTCGTAAGTGTAAACTTTAACTTTAACTTCATATCTTTCCGCCATTATATTTAAATATGTTTTCATGCAGGCGTGGATGCAACCGCATTCCAGGGTGGAGCGGGGAGGAGCACCTCTGGACCCATGACGGTAGGTTTGGTCAACCTACCCGAGGCGATGACCCAGGCGACTGCGCCTGCTTCAAGTGTTGGTTCAGTTGCTCACTCGGTTGAGGCAACTGTTCCAACTGTAACATCATCCCCGCCGGCTGTCAGTGCGATCTTCACGGAATCCTTCACTGAGCCGGCGGTGATATTTTCTGCGGGTTCTTCCGTAGCGGCGGCCACGGTTGTGAGTTCACCTCCAGTGAGTTCACCTCCGATGGTCTCTACCGCAGCGGCTTCGACCGTGCCTCCGGCGCCGGCGACTACCTCGTCCCCGGCCGGTTCAGCAGGTATGTTCGGGGCTTCAAGCCAATCTCTGTCTCCTTCCCATCAGCCTGACCTATTGGATGGATATCCGTTAGGTTCGGGTGATGGGTTTGGCGGATACCGGCCTACTGTCGACCCTACAGGTGCGTAGGGTTATTTTAGCCTTTTTATATATATTTTTGTTTTTTATCATCTTTTCCTAACTGCTTTTTGTTTTTGCAGTGTCGGATTCGAATGAGGTGTTTGTTCCGCGGTGGAATATCCACCGGGGAACCACCCTTCGGACGGCTGTGGATTGCGTTGAGTGGGCGCGCCACGCCGCCCCCAGTGGTGTACTGGGAGAAGCTATGTCGAGCTACAAAGAGGGTAGGCTGACAAACGAGCTTCGAATTCTCCTTGCCCGGATGCAGCCGCGCGTCGAGCTGCTTTGTCGTGAAAACGACAAGTTAAAGGCGGCTCGTATCCAAGAAGTAGCTCAGGTGCGGGCTATCCGGGAGGAGAACAGGAGACTCTCCGCCGTTGCTGCAGAGAAGGAGAAGGCCTTCAAGGCCCTCGAGGTTGAAGTTCAGGCCCGTCTCGAGGCCCGTTCCAAGGCTACCCAAGCTGTTAATGAACAGCTTCGGTTGGATAAGGAAACTGCACGGAACGCAACTGAGAGGGCCACCAAGGCTGAAGCTGTTGCTGAGCCTCTACGCACTGAGAATGAAGAGCTCAAAGCCAAATTAGAGAGGCTCCAGCAGGCTCATGATGCCTTGGCCATGGAAGATGCCAAGAAGCTCCAAGAGATCTTGGACCAGAGGGGGGTGCTTGACCACACTGAGTGTAAGCTAAAGGGCGTCGAAGAGGCTGCAGCCAAAGATGTGTTGCTTGCCAACCTTACAAAGAACGAAGCCGAACGCGCCCGTAATGAAGCTCAAGCTGCCCTCCAGGAGGCTCTGGTTACCAAGGAATGGCTTCTACGAGAAGCGTTGTCGCAGGTATGCATAGCTTCATAATATCTTTACGCTTTTCTTTGTACTTAGAAAAGGTTTTGATACTTGTATTTTTGTTTTGTAGGTTGTGTATCGGGTCTTCACGGACACATCATATGACGATGCCATGAGCGCAGCCCTCAACGCTTCTCATAAGGATGGGGAAAAGGCTGGCTTCCTGCTTGGTCTAGGGTTCGTTGAGAAGGGCATCCCGCCTTCCAACTTCCCTTTATATGATGTGGATACTGAAGCTGTATATGACCAAGCAGTGAACCAGTATGCCGCCTTCCCGCACCCGGTGGTGGAGAAGGTGAACGAAGTTGCTGCTGCTGATGATGGGCTAACCATTCTCAAGACCTTCCTTGAACCGCCACAGCCAACTGATGGTGCGGGTACAAGTGGGTTTGGAGGGAGTGGCCCTGAAGCTTGATCTTTTAAATCCTTTCCCACTGTTAGGATAGATTTACGTCTTTGTATAGATTTATATTCTTGTAGGCGGGTAGATACCCGGCCATTCTTGTAACAGTTGAATTTTTATGGAATATAAATCTTTTGTGCGGGTAGGACCGTCACTCTTGCTTTATAAACGTTATACGACTTGCTCATGCATATTATAGTTTAATTTGGCACTTGTTTTGCCGCATAAACAATATATTCGCTTGTGCATACTTTAGTTTAACTTAGCAATTTCTTAAGTACTTTGGATAAGTTAACCTTTCAACGTGGCAGATAATAGGTTAAAGTTTTGCTTCCTCTTTCGTGATTGTGCGGGTAAGACCATCACTTTCACTTAGTAGGATGGCTAAACTTTACCTATATCTGACCTGCGTGGAGGTTTTCCTCATTTTTTCCTTAAGAGATTTTCTAAGTGTTCTGAATAAGTTAACCTTTCGACGCTGCGGTCGTCAATAGGTTAATGTTCAGTTTCCTCTATCATGATTGTGCGGGTAAGACCGTCACTTGCATTTAGTAGGATGACCAAACTTTACCTATGACTGACCTTCGTGAAGGTTTTCCTCATCTTTTCCTTAGAAATTCTTGCCTTTTTTTTTGTTTATGCGGGTTTTGCCGCATTCCACACGCAACGACTTCTTTTCACACTTATTTATGCGGTGAATACCGGCATATCAGTGTTTTGGATAAGTTAACCGTTCGACGCGCTGTTGTCAATAGGTTAACGTTCAGTTTCCTCTATGATGATTGTGCGGGTAGGACCGGCACTTTCATTTAGTGGGATGACCGAACTTCACCTATGACTGACCTGCGTGAAGGTTTGCCGTTTTTTGTGTTTATGCGGGTTTTGCCGCCTTCCACACGCAACGACTCCTTCACACTTATTTATGCGGTGAAGACCGGCATATCAGTGTTTTGAATAAATTAACCGTTCGACGCGCGGTTGTCAATAGGTTAGTTCGGTTTCCTCTATCATGATTTGTGCGGGTAGGACCGGCACTTTCATTTAGTGGGATGACCCAACTTTACCTATAACTGACCTGCGTGAAGGTTGGCCGTTTTTTGTGTTTATACGGGTTTTTGCCGCCTTCCACACGCAACGACTTACTTCCCCACTTATGTATGCGGTGAAGACCGGCATATCAGTGTGGAAAGTTCATAAGTATAAATGTAAGATTATCAGCGTCAATGTGATAAGGAGAATCATTTCCATTAGAAGTGGCTCTGGGCCTTTTCTTTTACAAGTTTGGAATTGATCTACATGCACTGTGTAATTGAGCTCCATTCCATGTTGTTTGGATGGGAGTGCCATCGAGCCGATATGCACTTGGTTCGGAATCTCGTTGTTTACGCAGTATATAGTCTCCAACATTGTAGCTGTAGTTTCGTGTTTTTCCCAACTGGGGTTCTACACGCGTTGGCCTGCTCAGCATCCTTTACGCCACGAGGTGTGCGAGTTCTCCATCTCTGACGAATGTCTCGATGATGTCTTTCAAGTCTATGCATTCGTCGGTGTTGTGGCCTTTTGTCCTGTGGAAGTCACAGAATTTGCTCTGATCAGCGTTGTGACGCTCTCGGATTATTGGAGCCTTTGGCCATGGGAGCCTCTCGGTGTCGAAAATCTCGGTGACGCTTTTGGTGAGCGGCGTCCACCGGAGGTTCCGGTTCGACGACTGCCTGTTGTCCTTTTCGCCTAACCGAGGGTGCGAGCCGGATGAGGTGTCGAAGTTTACCCTTGACTGCCAAATACCTAGCTTCCTCTTTTTGTTTAGTCGGGCGGTAAGGACGTTATTTTCTCTTGTTTTCTGGGTGTAGAGGTTTGTGCTTTGGGAAAGATCTCTACCCAGTTGCTTTTCCGTTTCCGCGAAGCGTTTAGCTGCTGTCATGATGGCATCCCATGTGGATGGCATGCCATCTTTACCCGTTATGGTGCGGATGAGCTCTGGGTCTTTCGCGCCCTGGATGAAAGCAGCGCGAACAAGATCTTTGCTAATACTGCCCAGACTTAGCTTCTTTGAATTGAAGCGCGTGATGAAGTCTAGTAAAGACTCATCTTCCTCTCGGATGCAGTTGAGGATTGTCCATTGCTCTTCAGTGTACTTTCTTTGTTGACTGAAGTGTTGGCTGAACTTCTGTTGGAAGTCTGCCCAATCGTAGATGTGGTGGACCGGTAGACGGTCGAACCACGCTCTGGCTGCTCCAACCAACGTCATCTGGAACATATAACACCACGTGGGTTCCGTCCAGTTGCTAACGGTTGCCCCCGCTATGAATCTGTTCAAATGATCGTCTGGGTCGGATATACCATCATAGGTGCCGATGTTGGACATCTGTTTGGCACTTCTTGGGGCGATTACTTCTTGGGGCGATTGCTTCCTTCGTCGAATAAAAGAAGAAAAGAAACTTGATTTTGACTTTTGTAGCTTTGATCGTATAATTGAGTAAACCAAAGAAACAAACCTTTTTAATTAATTAAAAACTAGAAACAATGACCCCTTAAATACTAGAACCTTTACCTTATCCTAAACAAACTCAAATACTAGAACATACAGATAAACATAACATGTGTTATCCATCCTTATTCAAAAACAATTAAACTAATAAAACTTAACGATTAATTCCAACAATCAACCCCTTAATCGTTAATTTTCATACCGGTCTTCACCAAAGAGCTGGACTACCATCATCTTCTTTACTCAAGTTCGCTTGTTCATCCCTTTTCTCCTTCCATGGACATTCGTTCGCAAAGTGACCAAACTCATTGCACTTGAAACATTTAACGTGGCTCTTATCACGTCGGAACCGTTCACCATCTCGACCCTTCCCGGACCCCTGACCCTTTCCTTGGCCTCGTTCTAGATCATCCCGACTTGAACTTCCACCACCGCAATATTCACACGCGTGCCTTTTCTCATTCTCTTTCTTAGCAAACAACAAGCCCCCATGAACGTCTTCTCCTTTATCGGATCCTTTGATACGCACCTCGTATGCCTTCAATCTTCCGACGGCTTCATCAAATAGCATCGAATCCAACTCGAAACATTGTTCAATTGAGGCTACAATTTGAAGAAAAGACTTAGGCATTGAATCAAGTAGCCTTCTCACCAATTCTTTTTCTTCTATCAAATCTCCGAGACTCCTCGCCTTCGAAGCTAACCCGATAAGTTTAGTTGCAAAATTATCAACCGACTCACCCTCCTTCATGCGCCATCCTTCGAGCTCCCTTCTCAATGTTGCTAGTCTAGCCGTTCTCACTCGATCCACTCCTAAATATCTTGTTTTCAATCCATCCCATACTTGCTTTGCATCTGTGTAATCCGCCATTTGTAACACCATGTCTTCGGGTATGGTTTGAAACAAGAAAGAAAGTGCTTGCTTCGATTTCTGTTGATCCACCGCAGCTCCCAACGCCCTTGGTTCGACCACCTCCAGTATTCCATACACATCCAAAATCGTCTTAACTTTGACAGCCCACACCGGGTAATTCGTAGGAGTCAAAACCGGGCACTGATATGTCATAGAACTACCATCTTTTACCATTGCCATCTCCTCTTCTTCACAACTTCAATATCACTTGATCACTTATCGATTTCCCTCTTCTCGGGCCACCCGAACAACCCCGTTCTTGACCACCGATCGAAGAAAAAACAAGCTCCCCGCTTCTAACGTTTTCTTCTTCTCTTGCTAGACGCGACCAGATTCAAAGCACACCGCTTTGACGAATCTTCTTCCGTCCGTCTACCCGCAAATCTGATCGGATAACTTCTGCCAAAAAAAACAACCTACACCGGTTAATCCGTTTTTATCCTTGGCGGAAAGGGCTGGGTCGATTAATCAAGTATTGAAGCTGTGTTGAATTACTCGTATGCAGGTCCTAGAGCTTCAAGGCTCTGATACCAATTAATGAAATATTAATTGGTCTTGTATAAAAACTTTGAAGACAACAAACTCACAGTAGCCTTCGTCGAAGAAAAGAAACTTGATTTTGACTTTTGTAGCTTTGATCGTATATTGAGTAAACCAAAGAAACAAACCTTTTTAATTAATTAAAAACTAAAAACAATGACCCCTTAAATACTAGAATCTTTACCTTATCCTAAACAAACTCAAATATTAGAACTTATAGATAAACATAACATGTGTTATCCATCCTTATTCAAAAACAATTAAACTAATAAAACTTAACGATTAATTCCAACACACTATTTTCTATTCGGGGGAATACCTGCCGCCCGAAGCTTAATGTGATATATTTTTTACTATAAATACATTTTCTTACATTTTTAGAGCCATTTTAAATCTTAGTAAAAGTTATATATAAATGAATATAAAAATAACATTTGTAAATAAAAATCGTTTTGAAAAACTTACAGCCACGTCTATAGAATATTAAGTAAAAATTAAATAATGTTTGAAAGAATATCACGATCCAACCAAATGTTGACAATTATTATTATTATTATTATTATTATTATTATTATTTCGATAAAATATCTCAGTTTTTCAAGTATAAATTTTTCATACCAATAACCCAATAAGCTTAAAAAGAAAAGAAAAAAGTTTAAAAGAAATCCCTATTTTGATAATACTTTTTAAATCACCCATATTGGTAAATAATTTTTCCTTTCAATCTATTTTGATAAAAAAAACTCCAGATAAAACTTAGGCGTTAAGCCCATATTCAATTCTAGTCAAAAATTTTCTTATAATCTTCTAATTTCTTATCTCATTCATTCGAGTTATTCGTGGGTCATGTCATGGGTCAAAATTATTATGGTAATTGGGTTATAAATAGTCAGGAAATTAAAAGTAAAATATTAATTGATTATCAAACAATTAGAAATATGAAAGTTAAACAAGTAGAAAATAGCCAAGATCAATCTTTTTATAGGGTTAGTTTGTTACTTCGATGTCCATTTTTTCCCATGAACACAATATGTTGCATTATCCAGGGTAATTAGCAGGCATGGTCTAAAACTGTTAATATTGGATGACGATGTGAATACTTGTGATAAAACAATAAATGTACATAAAGAGATTTTATCAAATTTATAAAGTAATATTTTAGACTTATTATTGTTTGTGTTATATATTTCATTCCTTTTTTATCTTTAATTTGTTCATTTATTTCAATTAACAGGCTTTATTTATTTTAACATTTAACAAATTCTTTATAATACATAAGTTCAAAAGCTAGTGTTATTATATATTCAAACTTAACTAAAAGTTGAAGACTACATAAATTTAAACTCTAACTAGCTTGTATTAAACATGGAAAGGATAAACATGAAAGAAGATAAACACAAATAAATAAAATATAAAATATAAAATAAAATTTAAAAATTTAAACAAGGATATAATCTTGTATCATACTCTCCGTTTTCAGAAAAAAGAAAAAAAGCGGAAAAAAAAAAGACGTCGCAAATTATCTAGCTTGGCTTTAAACATGTACCATGCGGGTAGAATCCCATGCTGGGTTGTTCACCATGCAATTTCACATGGAGTGATCAATCACTTTCTCATCCTCTTTGATCACCCCAACATTTCCAACAATAATTCCATTACTTTTGGAAAGTAATTGTTGTTGGGTGTGAATGGTAAATCGTTGGATCGGGATGCCTGCCGATTATATTTGATATATCAAACAAGCAAATCAATATTGGAGGAAAGTTTGTAATCTTCATGGTTATTTTGGATGTAGATAGGCATGGTGATTTTGTGATTAAAGTTAATAATTTAAATGGTGACTAAACCAAATATCATAAAAGATGAGATCGTTATATGTTAATTTGTTAGTTAAGACCAAAAGTGAATGGTAATGGTAAATTGTTGGATCGGGATGCCCGCCGATAGATTTGATATATCAAACAAGCAAATGAATATTGGAGGAAAGTTTGCAATCTTCATGGTTATTTAGGATGTAGATAGGCATGGTGATTTTGTGACTAAAGTTAATAATTTAAATGGTGATTAAACCAAATATCATAAAAGATGAGATCGTTATATGTCAATTTGTTAGTTGAGACCGAAAGTGATAAAAAGATGATACTTAGGGTTTGTTTGGTATGAGGTAATGGAATAGATGATGAAATGGAATGAGCGAGAGAATGGAATGGACGAGGTAATGACATTGATCATTACCATTCAATTGACATGTTTGGTTCCCATGTGGGAATGACATGAATTATTAATTTTTATTTTAGTAAGCAAGAAAAAACAGGGAAAAATAAACATGGTAGTGAGTAACGGTGGGATGGTGGTGGTGGGTAGCAAGCAATAACTGTGGTGGTGGGTGGTGGGTGGCGATGGGCGAGAGCGATTGGTGGTGGTGATAGTGGGTGGTGGTGGCGGTGGCAATAGTAAGTGGCGGGGTGGTGATGGTCGGGAGCGATGGTTGGTGGCGGGAGACAATGGAAAGTGGTGGTGGCAGTGGTGGACGGCGGTGGGGGGTGGTTGGCGGTGGTAGTTATGGACGGCGATAGTATGTCACACCCGGCCCTAAACGGCGGAAACAGCCGGGTGCGCGCGAGTGGGAATTGATAATCAAGCACTGGTCATTGCAAACATTCAAATAAATTTTCCATTGCGCATGAAATGTCTAGTACAAAATACATTACATTGTTTAGAATTACATATAAAAACATCCACATATGAAAAACGTTGAAGATTTCCGCGCCATATCCCCTTACACGGCGGGAACAACCACGCGTGTGGAAGGGATAGAACTAAAATCTTCCAAAAACCATTTTTATAGATGTTCTGCGTGAAGTGCTCTATGTGTGACTCCTTGCGCTACTAATTATCACCTGAAAGACACGTAAAAACATTTGAATCAGTATAAACTGAGTGAGTTCACAAGTTTTGGTGACTTGATAAATCGTATTGCATCATATCCTTGATAAAACCATATTGAAACATATTTCTGATAACATCATTAAAACACATGCTTGATAAAACCGTCCCGCGGGTTACGCGCGGACATTTCTGAAAAACCGTGCTCGTCCATGCAAAGTGGCGCTGCCACTACGAGCTAAAACAATACCGTCCCGCGGGTTACGCGCGGACGTTGTGCTCGGAAAACTAGGCGCTCGTCCATGCAAAGAGGTGCGACCCCTACGAGTGGGCTTTACAACCAGTAGTACTACCCCATGACCATACTAGGCACTCGTCTATGCAAAGAGGTGCGACCCCTACGAGTGGGTTGATCAAACACAGTAGTCCCTACCCTTAGAGTTCCATTGACGAAGTGATCACTTTCTAAATCTTGCGCACTCACATTGAAAACCAAGATAAACATCATGAACAGATAATCGTTTGCATTGCTTGTAAATATACCATGATAAAACATAATTTAAACACGTGTCCCTCGCCCCGAAAACAGTTTAAAAACAGTGAAAATAGGGGCTGTGAGACTCACCTGTGATTCTTGTTAAGTGATGGTTTAGAGAGAGATTAAACGAGATTCGGTTTTCCTGATGTTAGCCTCGAAATTGGAAGTCTAAAATATGTTTAAATAACAAGAAATATGTATATTAAGATCAAGAAATCGAAGAATATAAGGGTTGGTCAGAAAAGTAAATCTTAAGACTAAAGTTTCGGCTTACCTAGTGATGGAACTGGAAACGGATGCTTGGGAGATGGTTAGTGCAGAATTACAGGTTTAAGAGAGGAGTTTGGAGTGTGTTTCTTGTGGTTGTGATATTTTTATTCAAGAATTGATATTTATAGGCAAATTCAAGGGAACACAATCCCTTGATTTAGGGGATTGAAATCTTATCATATTGGGTGTAATGATGACAAGGTATGGGGTTTATTATTATTTATTTTAGGGATGGGGGTGATGGTCCTAGGGAGTGGTTATAAAGATTCTGATGGATTTGACAGTACATGCAGGACTGTGGTTGGTGAGAGTAGGTGCGGCTGACAGCTGACATTTCGTGTTACAGTATACTTTTCCTGGTACTGTTGTCAGTGTGCAGTCAAAAGGTAAAAATCTCTGAAACACGCAACTGGTTCTTTCTGGGCGGGGGTAATCCCCTTACATCTGAAGAATAGACTAAGTGTTTTGTGCGTGTAGCCTTGCGCGTATAGCCTTCTGCGTGAAGGCCATTTCTTTGAACGTTGTGGGTGCGTAACCTTCTTATAGTCAGGGACGTTGAGTTTCATTTGTAGATTCTCCATGAGGTCTTGGTATTTCAACATAGTGATCAGTTATGTTGAAGTCAATTCCATCTTGGAGCTTCAGACAAACTAGCTCTCAATGTTCCCGCCATGCGGGGAGGTTAGTTCCCTTTCCGCACGCGCACAAATGATTTGATTATTGAAGAGGTATGCACCCGCCTTAGCATCAAGCGGGGCGGCTAACCCACTAGACAAACGACATGAAATTAAGTTATGAAAACACAAAACCTGTGCGCGTGGCGCACATAACATATGCTCGCGCGGATCCTAACATGGCGCGCATCGCATCAGCGCATGGCGCATATAACATATGCCCGCGCTGATCCTAACATGGCGCGCATCGCATCAGCGCATGGCGCATATAACATATGCCCGCGCTGATCCTAACATGGTGCGCATCGCATCAGCGCATGGCGCATATAACATATGCCCGCGCTGATCCTAACATGGCGCGCGTCGCATCATCGCATGGCGCATATAACATATGCCCGCGCTGATCCTAACATGGCGCGCGTCGCATCAGCGCATGGCGCATATAACATATGCCCGCGCTGATCCTAACATGGCGCGCATCGCATCAGCGCATGGCGCATATAACATATGCCCGCGCTGATCCTAACATGGCGCATCACATTCACAATCTCCTAATAATTAGGTTGGTTACTTGGTTTATGGGGTTGGGAAATTACCGGGTGTCACATTCTCCCCCTGTTAGGAGAATTTCGTCCCGAAATTTAGGAGGTGTCGCTGGTAGGAGCTATTCTTTGGAAGAGGTATGGGTACTTTTTGCGTATTTGGTCTTCTCTTTCCCAAGTGAATTCAGGTCCACGCTTTGAGTCCCATTGAACCTTTACTAACTTGATTCGGCTTCTTCGCAACTTTTGTTCTTTCCAATCGGTTACTGCTATAGGTTCTTCCACGAAGTGTAGCTGTTTGTCGATATGAATCTCGTCCAATGGTAAAATTAACGTTTCATCAGATAAGCACTTCTTGAGGTTGGATACATGAAACGTGTCGTGGACTCCACTAAGTTCGGCGGGTAAATGGAGTTTATAAGCAACTGGACCGATCCTTTCCAGGATCTCAAATGGTCCGATGTATCGTGGATTTAACTTTCCTCGCTTGCCGAAACGGGGGACTCCTTTCCATGGAGAGACTTTCAAAAGTACTTTATCCCCTACTTGAAATTCCAACGGTTTTCTTCTCACATCTGCATAGCTTTTCTGTCTATCGCGCGCTGCCTTAAGGCGATCCCGTATCTGGAAAATTTTGTCCGTCGTTTCTTGGATCAATTCTGGACCAGTCATTTGCTTGTCACCCACTTCAGCCCAACACAGTGGGGACCTACACTTGCGCCCATACAAGGCTTCAAATGGCGCAGCCTTGAGGCTTGTGTGATAACTGTTATTGTATGAAAATTCAACCAATGGGAGATGAGTATCCCAGCTACCCCCGAAATCGATTGCGCACAGCGCGCAACATATCTTCTAATGTTTGAATGGTTCGCTCGCTTTGCCCATCCGTTTGGGGATGATAAGCCGTACTCATGTCAAGACGAGTACCTAAAGCCCCTTGTAACGATCTCCAAAATCTTGAGGTGAAACGACTATCTCTATCAGAAATGATGGATACCGGAACTCCGTGTTTTGAAACTACTTCTCGAATATACAATCGGGCTAACTTTTCCATCTTATCGGTTTCCTTGATTGGCAGGAAGTGTGCTGACTTAGTTAGCCGGTCTACAATAACCCAAATCGTGTTGTAACCCCCAGGTGTCCTTGGCAGTTTGGTAATGAAGTCCATGGAGATTTGTTCCCACTTCCACATGGGAATTTCTGGCTGTTGAAGCAACCCCGACGGTTTCTGGTATTCAGCCTTCACCTTCGAACACGTCAGGCACTTACTGACATACGTCGCGATGTCGCCCTTAAGATTGGGCCACCAATACAGCGCTTTAACATCTTGGTACATCTTGTCTGCGCCAGGATGTACGGAATACCGCGTTTTGTGAGTTTCGTTTAACACTTGCTCGCGCAATCCTCCCTTGAGAGGGACCCATATGCGGTTAGCAAAATATCGAGTATCGTTCTCTTTGAGCTCCAAATTCTTAATCATACCCCAAGGGATTCGTTCTTGACAAACTCTGATTTCAAGGCTTCTTGTTGAGCTTCTCGGATGCGGGTAGTGAGGTCTGCGCGAATGGTCAATCTTAGAGCCTTAACTCGTAGCGTCTTTGCTCGCTCTTTCCTACTTAAAGCGTCTGCTACCACATTCGCCTTTCCAGGATGATACTTTATTTCACAATCATAATCATTCAATAATTCAACCCATCTTCGTTGCCTCATGTTTAAATCCTTTTGATCAAATATATGTTGAAGGCTCTTGTGATCCGTAAAAATCAAACACTTTGTACCATAAAGATAATGGCGCCAAATCTTTAGCGCGAAAACAACTGCTCCAAGTTCCAGATCATGCGTTGTATAATTCCTTTCATTGACCTTGAGTTGACGAGAGGCATACGCTATGACTTTGTTTCTCTGCATAAGGACACATCCGAGTCCTTGATGTGAAGCGTCGCAGTAGACGGCGATGTCGTCCGTCCCCTCGGGTACCGACAAAATTGGCGCACTACATAACTTTTGCTTTAACCATTTGAAACGCTGCTTCCTGGTTTTCGCCCCAATCAAACTTCTTATCTTTCTGAGTTAGCGCAGTCAGAGGTAAAGCTATCCTGGAGAAGTTCTCAATGAAACGTCGATAGTAGCCAGCTAGTCCTAGGAATTGCCTCACCTCAGTTGGTGTTTTTGGCGCTTCCCAATTCTCGATGGCTTTGACCTTGGAAGGATCGACGTGTATTCCTTTCTCGTTTACAACGTGACCGAGAAAGTGAACCTCTCTAAGCCAAAACTCACATTTAGAAAACTTTGCATACAACTTTCTTCCTTCAGCAACCCCAAAATTAGTCTCAGATGTTGTTCATGCTCAGCTCTGGTTCGGGAGTAAACCAGAATATCATCTATAAATACAATCACAAACTTATCCAAGTATGGTTTGCACACACGGTTCATCAGATCCATGAATACAGCCGGCGCATTAGTTAGCCCGAAAGGCATTACTAAGAACTCATAATGGCTGTATCTAGTTCGGAAGGCTGTCTTCGGCACGTCTTCCTCATGGACCCTAAGTTGGTGGTAACCTGACCGTAGATCTATCTTCGAGTAATAACTGGATCCCTGCAACTGATCAAATAAGTCGTCAATCCTCGGTAAGGGGTACCGATTCTTGACTGTCAGCTTGTTCAGTTCCCTGTCGTCAATACACATTCTAAATGAACCATCCTTCTTCTTTACAAAAAGTACTGGAGCTCCCCAGGGTGAAAAGCTTGGGCGTATGAAGCCCTTATCCAATAGTTCCTGCAACTGATTGGATAGCTCTTGCATCTCGGATGGAGCTAGTCGATAGGGTGCTCGAGCTACTGGTGCAGCTCCTGGAACCAAGTCGATTCGAAACTCGACTTGTCGCGGTGGCGGTAATCCGGGCAGATCTTCAGGGAAAACTTCCGGGAATTCGCGCACCACTGGTAAGTCTTCAATCTTTCGTTCATCTCCTTTCTTCTCTACTACGTGCGCCAGGAAGGCGTAGCATCCTTTCCTCAGGCACTTGCGCGCCTTTAGACACGAAATGAGTTTTATCGTAACTCCACTTCTTTTCCCTTGAATTACTAAGGTTTCCCCGCTCAACAGTGGATCCGAACCTGCTTCTCATGGCAAATAACTTCCGCGTGGTTCTCGACTAACCAATCCATGCCTACCACAATGTCAAAACTTCCCAAGTCTATTGGCAATAAGTTAATATTGAATCCGTGACCTCCCATGACCAATACACATTGCTCAGTCCTCTCGTTCGCCGCGTATCTGCCTACCATTGGCTAGTTCTATAGTATAAGGCGTGTCTAGCCTACTGGTTGCTAGGCCTAGGGAGTTTTTAAACTCAGTGGATATGAAACTCAGGTCAGCGCCAGTATCAAATAAGACAGATGCAAAATGGTCGTTAAGTAGAAACGTACCGGTTACCACATTCGGTTCTTCTTTTGCTTCGCCCGCGCCGATCACAAAGGCTCTCCCGCGAGCTTGGTTTCTCTTTTGCGGGCAATCCCGACTGAAATGTCCTGGCTTCCCGCATGCGTAGCAGTTGTCGTTTGCTCCAGCTTCCTTATGGCAGTTTATCGCCTTGTGCCCTGGTCTGCTACATTTGGCGCATACGATGCTTGCGCATTCACCCTCGTGGTGATACTTGCATCTGCTGCACCATGGGCGAGGCCCATTGTATCCTTTTCGTGATGGCTCCAGGGCTTGTATCGCGTAAGCCCTTACGCTATCCTGTTTCTTGAATGGTGGTTGCTTGGAGTCGGACCCTCGGTGGTGAGAGTTCCATTTTCTCTTGGGGTCAGAGGTTCGCTGCTCGTTCCCGCGCGAGGTCAACATGCCCGCACGACCGTATCTCTTACAAGAGTGATGGCCCGCGCCACTGCCTCATCAAAGGTTGGAGGCGCTGCGGCATTGAGCGGAACTCTGATAACATGGGGTAACCCAAAGATATACCTCTCGATCTTTTTCTCCTCCGTGTTTGCCATATCCGGCACCATCTGGCAAAGTTCGTTGAATCGTTGTTGTAGGCGTCGATATCAGTTCCTATCATGGTGTGGTTCCAAAATTCCTGCTGTAGACTCTGAATTTCGGCGCGAGAGCAGAACTTTTTCATCATCATTTCCTTCAGCTCCTCCCAGGTCTTGTGGAGAGCAACTTCTCGTCCCAATGTTTTCACTTGAAGCTTCCACCAAGACGAGGCCGCTTCTTGAAACATGCAGGTCGCGTAAAGGACCTTTTGATTTTCACTACACCCGCTAATGGAGAGAACTGTCTCCGTTTTGTCGATCCAGTTGTAGAGCCCAATGGCCCCTTCGGTGCCCTTGAATGGCCAAGGCTTACAGGCCATAAATGTCTTATAGGAGCATCCTTTCTCCAAAGCTCCTGATTCGGGTTCTAGGGTTTCGGTCTCTTGACGACCCTGACTTGATTCGGCTTTGCTGGCCTCATGCGTTGCGATCGCCTGTGCGATTATTTCTGCGAGTTCCTCGGGTGTCATGGTAATTCCCTTGGTTCTGGTTGGAGGCATTCTCGTTTTTCTTAAAAGAGAACGAAAATATATCAAACTTAGCGCATGTACCCTGAGCACATAATGTTCTTATCCTTAGTGTTCACTAGACATTGTGTGACCCGTGTTCCTAAGTGTGTGTGTGGTTTTTCTTTTGAAAATATTTTCTTTGCAAAATATTTCATGCGATTCCCCTACGGTTATAGTCTAGGTTAAAACTTCTTTCCTAGTTCGCTATAACCAGTGCTCTGATACCAATCTGTCACACCCGGCCCTAAACGGCGGAAACAGCCGGGTGCGCGCGAGTGGGAATTGATAATCAAGCACGGGTCATTGCAAACATTCAAATAAATTTTCCATTGCGCATGAAATGTCTAGTACAAAATACATTACATTGTTTAGAATTACATATAAAAACATCCACATATGAAAAACGTTGAAGATTTCCGCGTCATATCCCCTTACACGGCGGGAACAACCACGCGTGTGGAAGGGATAGAACTAAAATCTTCCAAAAACCATTTTTATAGATGTTCTGCGTGAAGTGCTCTATGTGTGACTCCTTGCGCTACTAATTATCACCTGAAAGACACGTAAAAACATTTGAATCAGTATAAACTGAGTGAGTTCACAAGTTTTGGTGACTTGATAAATCGTATTGCATCATATCCTTGATAAACCATATTGAAACATATTTCTGATAACATCATTAAAACACATGCTTGATAAAACCGTCCCGCGGGTTACGCGCGGACATTTCTGAAAAACCGTGCTCGTCCATGCAAAGTGGCGCTGCCACTACGAGCTAAAACAATACCGTCCCGCGGGTTACGCGCGGACGTTGTGCTCGGAAAACTAGGCGCTCGTCCATGCAAAGAGGTGCGACCCCTACGAGCGGGCTTTACAACCAGTAGTACTACCCCATGACCATACTAGGCACTCGTCTATGCAAAGAGGTGCGACCCCCTACGAGTGGGTTGATCAAACACAGTAGTCCCTACCCATAGAGTTCCATTGACGAAGTGATCACTTTCTAAATCTTGCGCACTCACATTGAAAACCAAGATAAACATCATGAACAGATAATCGTTTGCATTGCTTGTAAATATACCATGATAAAACATAATTTAAACACGTGTCCCTCGCCCCGGAAACAGTTTAAAAACAGTGAAAATAGGGGCTGTGAGACTCACCTGTGATTCTTGTTAAGTGATGGTTTAGAGAGAGATTAAACGAGATTCGGGTTTCCTGATGTTAGCCTCGAAATTGGAAGTCTAAAATATGTTTAAATAACAAGAAATATGTATATTAAGATCAAGAAATCGAAGAATATAAGGGTTGGTCAGAAAAGTAAATCTTAAGACTAAAGTTTCGGCTTACCTAGTGATGGAACTGGAAACGGATGCTTGGGAGATGGTTAGTGCAGAATTACAGGTTTAAGAGAGGAGTTTGGAGTGTGTTTCTTGTGGTTGTGATATTTTTATTCAAGAATTGATATTTATAGGCAAATTCAAGGGAACACAATCCCTTGATTTAGGGGATTGAAATCTTATCATATTGGGTGTAATGATGACAAGGTATGGGGTTTATTATTATTTATTTTAGGGATGGGGGTGATGGTCCTAGGGAGTGGTTATAAAGATTCTGATGGATTTGACAGTACATGCAGGACTGTGGTTGGTGAGAGTAGGTGCGGCTGACAGCTGACATTTCGTGTTACAGTATACTTTTCCTGGTACTGTTGTCAGTGTGCAGTCAAAAGGTAAAAATCTCTGAAACACGCAACTGGTTCTTTCTGGGCGGGGGTAATCCCCTTACATCTGAAGAATAGACTAAGTGTTTTGTGCGTGTAGCCTTGCGCGTATAGCCTTCTGCGTGAAGGCCATTTCTTTGAACGTTGTGGGTGCGTAACCTTCTCATAGTCAGGGACGTTGAGTTTCATTTGTAGATTCTCCATGAGGTCTTGGTATTTCAACATAGTGATCAGTTATGTTGAAGTCAATTCCATCTTGGAGCTTCAGACAAACTAGCTCTTAATGTTCCCGCCATGCGGGGAGGTTAGTTCCCTTTCCACACGCGCACAAATGATTTGATTATTGAAGAGGTATGCACCCGCCTTAGCATCAAGCGGCGCGCCTAACCCACTAGACAAACGACATGAAATTAAGTTATGAAAACACAAAACCTGTGCGCGTGGCGCACATAACATATGCCCGCGCGGATCCTAACATGGCGCGCATCGCATCAGCGCATGGCGCATATAACATATGCCCGCGCTGATCCTAACATGGCGCGCATCGCATCAGCGCATGGCGCATATAACATATGCCCGCGCTGATCCTAACATGGCGCGCATCGCATCAGCGCATGGCGCATATAACATATGCCCGCGCGGATCCTAACATGGCGCGCATCGCATCAGCGCATGGCGCATATAACATATGCCCGCGCTGATCCTAACATGGCGCGCATCGCATCAGCGCATGGCGCATATAACATATGCCATCCTAACATGGCGCGCATCGCATCAGCGCATGGCGCATATAACATATGCCCGCGCTGATCCTAACATGGCGCGCATCGCATCAGCGCATGGCGCATATAACATATGCCCGCGCGGATCCTAACATGGCGCGCATCGCATCAGCGCATGGCGCATATAACATATGCCCGCGCTGATCCTAACATGGCGCGCATCGCATCAGCGCATGGCGCATATAACATATGCCATCCTAACATGGCGCGCATCGCATCAGCGCATGGCGCATATAACATATGCCCGCGCTGATCCTAACATGGCGCGCATCGCATCAGCGCATGGCGCATATAACATATGCCCGCGCTGATCCTAACATGGCGCGTATCGCATCAGCGCATGGCGCATATAACATATGCCCGCGCTGATCCTAACATGGCGCGCATCACATTCACAATCTCCTAATAATTAGGTTGGTTACTTGGTTTATGGGGTTGGGAAATTATCGGGTGTCACATTAGGAGGTGGTGGGTGGTTGGCGGTGGCAGTGGTGGACGGCGATGGTAGGCGGTGGTGGGTGGTTGCGGGGGCAGTGGTGGACGGCGATGGTAGGCGGTGGTGGGTGGTTGGTGGTGGTAACGGAGGTGGGTGATGGTGGTGTTGGGCGGCAGAGGCAGGTTGTGGTGGCCGGCGTCGGAGGCGATGGCGGGTGGTGGTGGCAGTGGTGGGTGGTGATGGTGAGGGGACAATGGGTAGTTGTGGAGAGAGTGTGGTGGAGGTGATATATAGAGTATGAAAGAGGGATGAAATGAAAAAAAAAGTAAACGCATTTGGAGTGTTTTAGAGTGAATAGAATTAACATGGTAATGAGTGATTTCATTTCATTGATCAACCAAACACCCATCCACATCTCATTCATACATATCAAAAGGTTCTTTAGGATTAAGAAAACCAAAAATAAATAGATGCATCGGAAATGTCAAGGAAAATAAAAACAAAAATATTTAGATACTTCGAAAATGTGTAGGAAAATCTAAGAAATTATAAAAACAAAAGTAACTAAATTACGTCATAAATGAGTAAGAAAGAAAATCATTAAAAAGTAAAAACAATAACTTTCGTTTGAAATGTGTGAGAATGTATTATGCGTAGGAAATACATTTTTTCTTATTTAAAGATGAAAATGAAAATAAAGAGTTTAATTAGTTGTGTTGGAAATGTGTTAGAAACTTTTGGGGATATATTTTTGATGGTAACGTGTTAGAAATGCGTAAAAAAATATTTCTCACGAGACTTTTTATTTTCATTTTGTTGGAAATTTATTGGAAATTTGTTAGAGACGATGGTATCCTTCCATGGAAAATGGCGTAAGAAGTCGAGCAATTTTCCAGAAGTGCTAGCAACCCATTTGACCCGAGTGGTACAAGACAAGAGCTGAGCGAAACAACCTATGAAGTTGAATTGTTTAGTTAGATCATAATGGTAATATTAAGGAGTAGGTTGATGTTCCTTGTAATCTAGATGACTTTGATCTGAAGGCAAAACTTGATAACTTCGAAAAAGGGGAGTATGATACTTAGAATCATATCTTTTATTTGGGTTAAATTCAAGTCTCCTATTTTACTTTCGTCTATCACATTTATTTTTAAATAGAGTGAAGAAACAGATGTACCCTTACGCGTGATGGTAATCCAATTGAATTTAGTTAGTTTTTGAGAGTTACAAGCAACTAAAATTTACGCTTGGTACTAAACATAATTGCAAGTAATATGAAATAATGAAATATAGAAGAGAAATTATCAAAATAAACGAGTTTGACCAAAGAATTTTCAAAATAGACATGCTTAATTTAGCCCATATTTCTTTGATTATTAAGTTTTTGTCCTATAAACAACTGACATGTAGCTGCCTTAGCCAACACTTTATGAGAACAGAGTTTGTGAAAAGTAAAACGGGATCCACTTTCAGCCTATAAAAACTTGACACGTGTCAAAGACGACTAAACTTAGCCTACATCTCTGGATATTTAGCCGACATCCTTGACTCTTAGTCGCCTTAGCCGGCTTTCCTGACGTGTCATTTGTTTATTAGACATAAATTCAACGATTAGATGGATGTGGGCTAAATTAGATGATATACCTAAGGTTCGGTTAATGAAATTGGTTAATTAGGTCATTAACTTACCCACAACCGAACCCGCAGAACTGCAATCAAAGAACTCGGTGAGCTGGCTCATTTATTTACTCAAGCCCAAAGACCCGACGTGGCCCGATCATAGCCCCATGTTTTCCTCCATGCAACATTTGTTTCATTTTACTTTTTATTGTTTTGTTCCCTGCGTGTTCCACGATACATGGATATCATTGTTGGTTACCACCTTATTTGCTTGAGTAGTTGAGTTAGTTTTTTGTTTATTTCCTGTATGTACTAGAATTTTAATTAATGAAGGCAATGAGGTTATGATGATGACGTTTCTTTGGTTATTTTTATCTCAATGGATTTTGAGTTAAAGTTTATTTGCCTTTGTTAGTTCGATTATGGCATCTCGAGTGGCGATCTTAGACACGATTTCTTAACTGGGGTGGTGACTCTGTAATCCTGGTTGGTTATCGTAGCCCAACGGTTTATTTCGGTGGTGTATATGTATCCGAAACGACTTGTTGATCTATCTGTTTTATTTATCATTTCAATTCATACCTGTTACCGGTGATATTGCTATCATCAGGAATGTCTATTTTAGAAAATTTGAGTCAAACCTTTTTATGTCGGTGATTTCCCCTGTTTTCGAAGGATTTTTTTTGGTTACTAAAAATGTAGATTTCGTTGGATGCATGTATCGCAAAATAGTGATGGACTTGTCGCGGCTTAATTTGTGATATCTATCTCCAGTTGATTACAACCTTTTTTATACAGACAAAACACTTTGTCACATGTTAGTGACACACTTGAAACTTTCTATCACTAAAATATATGCAAGTTGCAAAAAATATACAATGTATGCCGGCTAACTGACGTTGCTACACGGGAACCGTTTTTCATGTGTATCAACTGACTTAATCAATATACATTAGAAATACCTTGTTTGAAGCATATAATATCATTGTTGTAGTGATAAAGTTGAGTTTTTTTGTTTTCCTTAATTGATAACTATGCTTTTGGCTTACAAGAATGGGATAAGTATCATTACAGAACTCCTAAATTATTTAAGGATTTGAATGAACTCTTGAAAACTATCGTTTTTTATAAATTTTTTGTATGTTAGTGTTATTTGAGTGCAGTTTTATCATTGTCTTTTATATATATTTACGAATACAATTTAAAAAAATTAGTTTTTATACAAATCTATATTTTTTTTCATATATGTAAATTTGTTAGTACTTAAATTTTACACATATGTAACTTGTGATTAATATATGTAATAACAAATTTATATATAAAATATGATAAAACTACTCATAAATAATGATAATATATAAAAAAAATTAAAAAAATTTTTGGTTGTTAAGAGTTCCTAAGAGTTCTTAACGTTTTTAGAGTTCTTAAATGATACCAACCGTACAAGAATGTACAAGAATGAACAACATCCTAGTGCATGTTTATCCAGAAGAAGTGCGGATCTAGGTAGAATGGTGCGGGTTCACGGGAACCCACTGACTTTCGGATTTTATATGAAACCCCTATATAAAATATGAGAGTGAACCACACACACACACACACACATATATATATATATATATATATATATATATATATATATATATATATATATACATATATATATTGTGAGTGAATTTATACAAAAATTGCATCAGTGGCTTGTTGTAAACAACTTGGGTTCCTACTTTGATAAGCCGGGTTCAAATCCCTTCCCCTGCCTGTTTTTATTTTTCTCTCTTTATTTAAGTCGTTAACTGATTAAGGCCACAGCCCTCAGCCCACATCGTTCAACATCAAACCAAACTGAGCCACCCATTTGACCTCTTCATAGTTTAGTTCGTGTGATTATTTTTTTATTTATGGGGGTAGAGATAAGGCTGCCTACATCTTACCCTCCTCAGACCCTACCATAGCTTTGCTATTGGTGGGATATACTGAGTACGATGATGATGATTTATGTGGTGTTTTGACTTATATTCGAATATCTTGTTTATTAATTGAAATCAGAATTATGATAAAAGAATGGATGAATGATTATGTTAAGATTAGTTAATTGAAATTTGTTGAAGTTTTTTTGTTTATTTGTTGTTTTGACCTTTATTTTTTTTGTATTGTATCGTATTTTTATTATGTAATAAACCTTAACCGGTCTAAACCGTCGAAATAACCCGAACCTTCAAACTGACCCAAACCGCTGAACCAACCCATATAGTGAACCCACAGGAAAAAAAAATCCGGATCCGCCACTGAGAAGAACCCATACTATCTCATCCATTTTCTTTGGTTTAATCCGTTTGAGGTTCGAGCCATGTGCTTTCTTATGATACAAGTAATTATCGTGTGTATCTCCCATAAGTTGAAACCATGGACTTTAAAACTTGATCTTCACTTTCATGTTTCTACCATCATTCTTGT
>NW_027499823.1:0-26158 GCF_021521415.1 Bidens hawaiensis | reverse complement strand
GGATTTCTAGACTCGAGAGGACCCTCAAATAACCCACCGGAAAATAGAAAAAGACTCAAAAGAGTTTTTAGAGAGAGAAACTAGAGAGATGTTAGAGAAAAATATATAAGAAGAAGATTTTATTTATTTCCAAGGATGAGAAAAACACTAGGGAGAACCCTCCTTTTATAGGCCAAGGAAGGGTGTCCATGACATCATTGCTTACATCACACTAGCAAATTACTCATGGCTTACATTACACATCACTAGATATTTTAATACATAACCTACTTGCTAAAATCACTTTAAGAGTGATTAAGCTTTATTCTTAAGCACACAAAAAACACGTAAATAAAAACAGCTAGATTAATGGAATTCTTTTTACACGTGCTTCTTCATTTCAGTCATGTCAAAGAATTCAACGGTGAAATCCGGTGGAGTTGGGTCTTCGTTTGGTGGAGCATCTTCTTCATAGCTACCGTATGGGTCTTTCACCCGTGCATACATGTCTTCATTTGTGGGAAATCTATCTCAAAGACTTGATTGAACGGCCACTTGCTGTTCCAGTAATCCAGTATGACTTGATCCCATTCTTTTGTCTGGGGGTTTCGGTTGTCCAGGCGTCTTCTTTTGTCGAGATTTCTGGGGGAATGTCTTCAAAATTTGCTTTGTTTATTTTTGCCATGTAACAACGGATTTCTTGCCATGGCTGCATGTAGTTAATTTTGAAGTAATAGCTGGACGGGTTCATTTCGAACAACCCATAGATGAGTTTGGACGGGTCATTGTTCTTCTTCGAGGGGCCACTCTATATATAATTACCTGGTTTTTCAAACAACAACAGAAAATGCATGCCTTGTCTGGATGACAACATCTTTACCCATTTGTTGATTGGACATAACCATTTAAGGAGTTTAGCCACATTTGTCCTTTCTGGGGCCATAATACCTGACTTATGAGTAACCAGGTAGGTGATGAGTTTTTCCGAGTTGAAGGACATGGCTATCTTGAACTTTTCAAACAAGTAAGGCTTCCGTTGGCAGTTGGTACAAATTGCTAATCTGTAGGATGTTGAGAAAAGGATAGTCTGGGTGAAACCTGTAATTTTTCATGAGGGGGCCATGTTGTTTAAGAGTGATGGACAGGAAGGTTCTGTAATTTAGTTCGGAAAAATCAAGGTTGTTTTCGTTGATCAACTTGAAAACTTCTACTGGGATTAGGGATATGTTTTGCTGCCTAGGAATGGATGCTCCTTCCATTTTCTCAGTAGTTTTGTGATGATAATCTTTCTTGATGATATGGTGCTGTATCAAAGGGTTATCTCTCATTTTATAGGCCGTCGGGCCTCTTTCGGCGTCATGGGGAACAGTATAGATTCTCTGTGATAGAGGTTGCCACAACAATTTTAGATTTTCGAGGTGACACTCGAATCTTTACTTTTGACTGTTTTTGTTCAAAGTTGTGGTTGATACTGCTCTTCTGTATCCTTCCCTTATCTTTCAAGATTTCCTTGCATGTGTCCTTCTAAGAGTCCCCTTTTGCTTTTTCAAGTGGGGTTTCTTCTTTCTGAGAGATTCGTTTGTCTGTTTCTTCAGGAATCTTTACTGATAGTGTGCATATAGTAGTTAACTGTTCTTGACTGTTTTTCCAGGTTGGCAGATAATCTTCCACAAGAAGCCTCTCTTCATCTTCTTTGGGAAGGAAAACTTCGTCGTTAGATGACGTTAACATGTACATTTCTCTGACGTCATCATCAGATTCGCTAGAATCTGAAGCGCTTGAATCACTACTCGAATTATCATACCTGATGGAGCAAATCGTCTGTTCTTTTGGTTCGTCATCAAGAGAATATAGAGACTCTAAGTCAGAGACATCTATCGGCTCTACCATGTTGATTTGTTGCATTAAGGCCTGGGGGTTTCTTCTTATCTTTGCAATCTCTTGCAAAGTGTCCCTTTTGGTTGCAAACATAACACCTGTCTGTGTTTCTTCCTCTATTTAATTTTCTGCTTAGGAATTTCCATTTTCTTTCTGCCTTATCCGTTTTCTTGTGGGACTTTTTTCTTCTAGAGGAGTAGTCTTCATTGAATCTATATTTATTGGGAGTACGGGAGCAGTTGCACGAGGTTTAATCTTTGCATTTTATTCTGAGATACTTGTCATCAAAAGCTGAACCAAGGCTTCTTCCGGTTCTTTCAAAAAAATTTCTTTGGTTACAAAGTCTTGAAAGAGCATTTATGACCAGCTAGGATAGTTCTCCGAGTGAGACAGTTGCGATTGGGATATTTTTGATTTCCAGGATCCTGTATGCATCATTTGACAATGATTCAGGGAACGAGTTTAGAAAAACCTGTTTTAGGTTTACGTCATCTACACCATGTAGGCAGTAGAAGCGTTCTGACATTATGTTATAATGCCTTTCTAGGTCCTTTTGCTTAAAGGAACAACACCTCATTTTCAGGTATTCATCTCGTGCTTTCACTTTGAATTCTACTGGGTTTCCCAAAAATACATTGTGAATTATATTCATGAAGTCTTCAGCAGTCTTGCGTTTTTGGATTTGCATTTTTCGGTATTCTCCCAAACTTAGGTACCAGTCCCTGAGTCTTCATTGACATCTTTTCAAGAAACGTTTGATGACCATGTTAGCATTTCAACATATCTTTCGCGCCATTACGATGGTGGGATGTCATCAAAGGTGAACTGTTTCTTGGAGTATGTGTTGGAGAACACATTTTTACTTGTCTATGGTTTTGTTCATGAATCTACATCTTCGATATCAGAGTCAATGTGGTTTGGCTCTGTGGGTTCCGGCTGTTTCATGAATAAGTGCTCAAATTCATAATTTGGAGCAACACCAGGATATTCTGATTGTTCTTCAGAGCTGACACGTGATTCATCATCAGAATGGCTGATGATCTGGACATTAGCTGGTGGTTGTTGGTGGACATGCCGGGTCTCCTTATAAGCCATCAGCATACTGTCATCTCTGACATGCTTGTCTTTCTTAGAACCACTTGTGGACGGTTTCTGGTCCGTGCTACTTGATGAAGCACTACGGTTTGAGGATGACTTTCTTGCTCTAGCTCTGATTTGAGCCTGTTCATTTGCCCAAAGGTTCATTGATGGTGACGATTCTTACCACGTGTGTACTAGTAGTGGTTGTGGCTCAAAGGTCGTTCTGAGAAACGGGGCACTTGGTAGCCTCCATGGATCATCGGCCATGGTTGAATTTCTTTGTTGCTTGTGCTGCCTTTCAAGGTCTACAATCTGTGCTTTGTGGAACTTCATCTTCGCTTCTTTCTGGTGTCTATAGGCCAGGTCTTGAATTGACTATCTGGAGTAATTCATTATGAAGGCCAAGCATTTTGGTCCGTATCTCATAGATGATACCCTCTAGAGATTTCACTCTACCTACCAAGCTTTCTTGGGTCTGGCTGAGCTTGTTCAGCTGAGCTAGGATAGCTTTGAGAGCGTTATCCTGGGCAACAACGTTCTCACTTTGTCAGTTGATTGTTGCTTCTGCAATAGTGATCTGGCTTGAGGATCCTGTGGGGTTCATAGTAATGGAAGGTTGAACTTTCCAGCTATGTTTTGTCTTCTGGACAGGATCTTCGAATGAGGCCAGAGCCGGGAACTCTGTATGGAGATCTGGGGACGAGGTGGATAGGATAGGTGTGATGACAAACATTCCCTTCTTCTTAGGAGGGACTTTGGGCGATGAAAGACTGGCTGGTCTTGGTGTTGGTCGTGGTGGCGAGTCACCGTAAAGGACATAGTAGTCAAACTTGCCCGATGGTTCACCAAGAAAACCAACTGTTCGGTCTCCCGCTTCATATCTCTTCTTTAGAGACCTTTGGGATCCTTTCTTCTTCTTAGGAACATCTTCCTCGTATACAACCCTGTCTTCTTCGTCTAAGCATGACTGGCTGTTGCACACGTCATACGGGAAATGTTCTGTTGGGGCTGGAGTTACACATGCTGCATCATATACATTGTAGAGAGGACGTTTCGTTTATCTTCTTTCTTGAACTTGAGTTCGACAAGACCGTCCTGGTGTCGGATAAAGTCTGGTGTTGTCATTGTCTGGACGGGAGCCTGATGGATTTGTTCGTAGTTAGTTATCCATTTTTCTGGATAAAGCTTGAAAAGCTCTTCTCTGGATAGCTGTTTAGGAAAAAATGTTACTGTGGGCATGGCGTTGGTGTCGATGTGATGAGCAACGCATCATCTGAGTTGTCATGCCCGGGAACCATGATGTCCAAATAGTGGTTTTGGAATCTGTACGCCATCTGATAATGGGAGATTGCTTGAAAGGTGTTAACCTGTTGGGCACCTCCGATCTGAATCTGGGCTTTTAAGGCGGTAAACAGTGATGGATCATTGAGAGGCATGTTGAAGTTTGGGTAGAAGGTGACAAACACTGTGTCGGCGTTTAACGTGGTTTGAATAGTACCAATACAGGAGTTTTGGTATTCTACAAACCTGGAATCGACTAGGGTGATCCGGGAGAACGCTGGTAGACCTTTTCTACCATGGAAGGTCAGGGCTAACCTTACTGCACCGAAGTGGATGTGGGTAAAGCCTTGTGCTTGGCAGATCCTTGGAAGATCTGGGGGAAGGGATAGGGTTACTAGGTGTTCGGAGGTTGTGGCTGGAAGTTGATATGAATCAAACTTGGAGGTTTGAACATACTCCCTGACACCTGAGTTGGGGTTTGGACTAATTATTTTTTTGACACTTTTAGAAAGAGAATTTTGGGCTTTTGAAAAAGACACTATAGGGATTTACTAAAGGCATACTAGTAATAGGAATTTTAGAATCATCAGACAGATAAGAGAACTCATATGGCTGATCGATCCTAGATGCTGATGACCAACGACTGGACATGGAATGGGAAAAACTCGACTAGTGGTTTAAATCTGAGTTTAAACATGATCTAAGAGCATTCTCATCCCATTCCCTATAATTATGTCAGGGAAGCTTGCAAATTATAGGGTGAGGTTGTGAGTGATTGTGAGTGTAAATTATAGGGTGGAGAGAGAAATGTAGTGAGTTTTTGTAAATTTGGAGAAACATTTGGGGAAACATTGTTTCCCCTATTTAATTTATAATATTTGTTGGATTGGTTGTGAGTAGAGGAGAAAGAAAACTGTAATGATAAAGGTATAAAAAATATTATTTAATTGAACAAGAGAGAGAAATGTAGTGTTTTTTAGTGTAATTATAGAGACAGGGATGGGGAACGGGTTAAGAATGCTCTAACACCCTCTAGGTTTTCCCACTCCGTACTAAACTAGAGACTTACAACGACTCTTCTCCTCTTTAACATCGTCTTACCACTCACGAACAAATTATCTACCGACACAGGGAAGTGTTTACACGTCATATCAGACTGTTCGAATCCTCAACAAGATCAGTTGTTCTGATGTAAGAGATCTGATCAACGTCGGCAGTCACAGAGCATACTTAAAAGATCTGGTAAAGGTGGAACATGAGCCTGGTTATGGCTCTGATACCATTAAAGTGGGGAGTATATGGCTGATCTTCAGGAAGACCAATAAGAACCTCAAGACACAAGGCGGAGCTCGGCTTGGAAATCTTCTGAAGCTCAAGTGCTAGGCTTTCTAGACTCGAGAGGACCCTCACAACCCACCGGCAAATGGGGGAGTGTATGGCTGATCTTCAGGAAGGGAATGTTTGTAATCACACCTATCCCATCCACCTCGTCCCTAGATCTCCATACAGAGTTCCCGGGCCTGGCCTCATTCGGAGATCCTGTCCAGAAGACAAAACATTGCTGGAAAGTTCAACCTTCCAGTACTATGAACCCCACTGTATCCTCAATACTAAACACTGCTGCAGAAGCCAACTCAACTAACAAAGTGAGAGCGCTAGTGGGTGATCCTACGTGTGTGTCAATTATGGTAGTGGTTGGTGGTGTGGTGGTTTGTGTGGTCAAGGGTGTGGAAGCTAAGGATTCACTTATCATAAGCATAGTCGAAGGAAACATACCTTTAGAGTAGGCAATTTCACAGACGGAGACTTCTTGAAGTCTTTTGCCTTCTTTGAGCTTTTCAATGGACGCTCCGGCTCTTCCTCCTCGGTGTCTGTGGGAGCTGCAGCAGCAGGCTTCTTTGAGGACTCTCCAACTTTTCGTTTACCTTTGTCATGCTTGCTCTTTGACCAGTGTTCACCCTCCACATCTGTTTTGGGTTCAACCTCAGTTGTCTCAGGCTCATCAACAGGCTCATCTTGTTCTTATTCGTCATCTCCACCCTCATCATCATCGCTAGTGTACCCTTCCTCCTCTTCTACTTCATCACTTTCTGGTTCAGTCTCTAAAAACTGGCCGAATTTCACCCCCGAGCTCAACTCTTTAATATGAGTATACACTTCTTCCCGTCAGCTCAACCATATCCTTAAACACTGATTTTCTTACCATCCTCACATGATGAGGCTCTGATGGTTCAACAACCTCCCCTTCTTCATTTACTTCCTCGGAATAAACAGGTCTTGGAATGGTAGGAAGCAACTCATTTAGAATGAGTTGTACAAACCAAGGATACATCCTCCTCCTCTTCTTTGCAAGCACATTGAGTTGCATGTACTTGAAAAACAGTTTAGAGTAGTTGTACTTCTTCTTGTGCGTCAAGCACAGCGAAACTCCAACCCAGTCAACATTTAGCTCAAACCCTCCCTTATGAGATGATAAACAGTTTGCAACAATGTGAAAGAGAAGTTTCCAGTATGAGGGAAGATGTCTCTTCTCACATGTTCCCCATTCAGTATCGTAACCAATCTCCAACAGATAACCTGCAATATCTTCTTTTGAAAACGTAGTGAACAGATCAACCGCATTGTCTTTGATCTTCAATGCTCTACGTATCACATCTTCATTTACAAATATATCTTGTCTATCCACCTTTAAAGTAATCTCTGTACCCTTCTTTTACAGTCTTAGCTTTGGTCCAAAACTGCTCAATCCAAGAACTATGAAAATCTGGATCAGCGTTGTGGCATATGATAGGGGGCATTCCCGTAGTCTCTTGATCATAGAAATAAATACTTTGAACTTTCTTTTCTTTGGAAGCTCTAAGGGACACGAGTTGTTATGATGCTACAAACGAAACAAACGAAACATAGGTGGTGATAATTGAGTATTAAAGGAAAAAGATTATACCCTAAGTAAATTAAGACAAACAAAAGGTAAGATAGATAAAATAAAAATAAATTTAAAAATGAAAATTAATAAAAATAAAAATAAAAACAAAAACAAAACTTTATAAATTTGGATAAGCATGTTTGAAGATGGTTTATGAAAACTATCTAAGTCCTATGTAATTGAATAGAATCAAATGCCATAAAACCCCCATTAGTGAATATGACAAGTTAGAGAAACTGCCAAGTTCTAAGTAATCGAATCTAATGGTGAACTAGACAAGATTAAGAGAAATTGTTGTTTTTCAAAACTATTAAGAATCAACAAGTCTAATCGAATGAGGATTCAATCTAATTGAATCATGTATTAATCTAATTGAATGTCTCTTCGATTAGAATGATATGTGAATGGATTAGATTAGAATCCAGATTATAAAATGTTAAAGTTCTTCCTAATCTAATCGAATGTAGAGTTAAAATCTAATCGAGTCAGATACTAATCGAATCGAATGGTGATTCGATTAGATTAAAATTTCAATTCGACTGGATCATAATTCTGATTCAATTAGAGTTCCTTAACTAAGTATCAATTCGATCAGATTATTGTTATATATTATCATCCACATGTTCTTTCTAATCGATTCATGATTCGATTACATTGTCCTTTTGACACATCTCCAGTCCAAAACTTTTCTTGTCGAATGGCCATTCGATTACTCTGCCCTTAAATAGTTTTCACACATGGTTGTATCTAATCGAACGGTGATTCGATTACATGGTCCTTTAACTTAATTCTTGAGGGATTATTTCTAATCGAATAGCCATTCGATTAGATTTTCCTTGTCATTTAAACCAACTCACTTTCAATCGAATTCAAATTCAATTACCCAAACAAAAATCTAACCAAATGGGCATTAGATTATAATCCCCATTAACCACTTCGAACACCAACACATTTTCAATCGAATACAGATTCGATTATCCTGTCATTCGATTATACCATACTTAAACCGACATGGTTACCCAGCGAGTTCTAATAAAATGTATATTCGATTAGATTCCTGAAAGATTCCAAACTTCTTGTATTCAGGTCCTTTTTCATTTTATGGGTTCAAAACAACTCGTTATGACTTTCTGGGCAGACATAAACCATATTCAAACAACTTTTCTAGGTTTATTAAACCCAATTATGTCTAATAAACCCTAAAAACTAAAAAACTATACAAAACCTAATAAAAACACAATTAAAACGATAGATATACTCCAAATGATGTCGCTAAGCATATTATAACATCAAATTAACCAAAGAACAACATAGCAAGATCCTGTTGGATCTGAACAATTCTGTCAGGAATTGTTCTTTGAACAAAAGGAAGAACAAGATGAAGAATCACATAAAGTTTATACCACATGAGGTGGATTCATCTTGTATGATGTGTAAGTATGATTAAAACAAGCAGATTTGTTGTTTGAGGATTTAGATCTAGGTTTTCTTGAAAAAATGAAGGCGGTGGGAAAAAGGTGTAGAGAGGGGGGGAGTGGGAGAGAGAGATAGATAGAGAGAGAGAGAGAGAGAGAGAGTTGAGAGTGAATGAATAAGGTTGAAATGTAAAAGTGAAAGATATTTTGGGTTAACCCTATTTAGAGGGTTAGCCTATCTCACGATAGGGTCAAAACATCTCGAGTTCTAAACGATTTTACCCTCTCGGCCCTCAAACTCTGAAAATATTTACAAATTTAAACCAGTAAAACATTTACCCACCAAATTCGAACACTTTAAATATATACAACATATATTTTGTTGGACCGAAACTTAACAAACGTTGCATAACGAAGTTTATATAGAGCTCAAAATTTTTAAACACAATAAAGAAAAAAAATATACTAAGATAGGAAAAATAAAATAAAATAACATGAAATTAAATATAAAATTAAAATTAAAAATTAAAATATAATACATACTTAAGAATTCTTAAGATGTAATCAAAAATAAAAACAAAAGAATGAAGTAAAGATGAAAGTAATATTATATTAATCATATTAATTTTGAAGTTAAATAATTTAGATATTTTGGTGAGAAATTTCTCGACATGAAATCACATTATCTATAACGTCCTAGATCACACTTCTATTTGGATATTATTATGCCAAGAACCCAAAGTCGATTGTAGATATACTTTGTTCACTTTAAACTAAACAAGTATTTTGATGTCACTGTGATATGTTAATGTATGAATTAAGCACGATACTTATGTGGTCCCCTGTTAATCAAACAAATTTCAAACTCCATCATACCCCGACATAATTTGTGTTTATCAGTATCACCCCGAATTGACTCTGGCCCCCTAATGATTGATCAAAACATTTTGAGCTTAATTCAAAATTTTTGCAAATTTTCTTTTCAAACAATTTTAAAGGTTAACCCATGGACTTACTTGTCATACATACTTACAGGCCTTCTTATATAGTGTTTAGGACTTACTTGTTTGCCCCACGTTACGTGGTTTTAATATACCTCTTTTTGTTTGACAATTTATCAACATTTTTATTGATGATTTTAAATCCTTTTGAGCATTTTGCAGTTTTTCTAGCTTTGATAATTTTGATTTTCAATATTTGTATCAAAAGCAGGAAATAATTTTATGGTGATCAATCACTAACGGGCTCGTATATGACTGACTAATAACATTTTTGCAATCATCGATATACATTGTGTTGGAGTCGGCAACCGCTTCATGAGAGTGTAACCACTAGCATTGGCGAGTATTTAAGTTTATATCGCTATGACACTTACTCATTTGTCAAGCCTATCTACTTAATTAGAAATGATCTTGTTGGCTTTTGATATACTCTTTCCATGTGCTACGATCACTAGAGATAATTTCTTATAATTTTTCAAAGGTGATCAATTTCTCAAAATTTAATAACTTTTATATTATCCGACTCCCTCTAAGCAGGAGCTCCCTCTAAACGAGAGAATATCTTTTTCAAACTGTTTCTAATTTTCATTAAGAGAGTAAAAAATCTTTTTGGCAAGTCAAGTGACTCATTTTTGTTTTTCTTAAAACATACTAAAAATATTTTTGGTGAGTTAAACTTATCTCATTTTTTCCCTCAAAAATTGTGACATATTTGAAATGTAGTTACAATTTTATATTAAAAAAGATAAAGATAAAATTAATTTTGAACAAACGAGATCCTGCCCAGTCACTCAACAAGATATAAAAATCGGGCACGATCAAAGGCTTTTGTAAACAGGTCAGCAAAGTTGTAATTAGTGTGGACCCGTTCAATAGTGACAAGTTTCCGGTCATAGCAATCATGAATGAAATGTATTCGGATGTCAACGTGTTTTGTCTTTGAGTGTTGGACCAGGTTTTTTAACAATACAAGCTGCTACCTCATTATCACACTTAATGGGGGTGTTAAATAAATTCATACCGTAATTCAGAAGATGATGCAAGTTCCATATCACTTGTGAATAGTAAGCAGCGCCGGCAATGTATCCTTCTTCAGCAGTGGAGGTGGACACTGTGGCTTGCTTCTTGCATTGTCAAGAGATTAATCTGTCACCTTGGAACTGGCATCCACCCGACGTTGACTTTCGATCAAGATTGCTTCCCCCATAATCAATATCGGTGTAAGCATGCAATACCATAGGGAAGTCTTCGGGGTACCAAAGACCTAAGCAAGGCTTTCCCTTTAGATATCGAAAGATACATTTTACAACAATTAGGAGGGATTCTTTTGGATTACATTGATATCTGGCACAGTGACAGATAGGGATCGTAATGTCCGATCTGCTGGTAGTGAGGTACATCAAGGACCCAATCATTTGTCGATATAGATGTTGATAAACTGGAATTTTCCGATTGATCTGGAGCTAGCACTGGTCTGGTAGCAATTGGAGTGAGAAACGAAGAAGAGTCTTTGAATCCAAACTTCTGGACGATGTCACGAACATATTTTGTTGGAATACCGTATGCCCGAGACACATAATTAGGTTAATGTGGCTAGTCGTGTTTGATCCAAGTCGGGTCATACCCAATAACGAGTTAGACACACACCAATTATGTATTTGTTGAGATATGATCTATAAAACAAATACAGAACACGACACATTCAGAAATCGGGTTTCTGAATAATTACTTGAAAGTGTTAAATAAATTAATTGGTTAATTTATTTATTCAAATAATTATTATTGGAATGATTATTTAAACATGTGTTCTTTTATAAAATGGTTTATAAAAGAAGGGTTGTTTATATATTTTATAAGGTATAAAATATATATATCATTTAAAAACATGAGTCACATACACTCCATACACTTGGTCAAAGTTGGTAAAAGAGTTGATGTAGGTTGAGTAAGACTTACTTGACCAAGACCTAACCAAGGATTTGATGGAGATATGATCTCATTTTAAATAGCATCAACATACTTTCAAGTAAGAAGAGATATATACAATACCTTTTCTCTCTTGCTTTTGGTTCGGCCGAAGACAAGAAAAGAAGAGGTTCGGGTCTCGTTTTTCTCGTGTTCAAGCTCCCTAACATAGCTCGGTGTGTGTTGGAGGCTCGGGGTATCTTCCGTTTGAGGATCTTCCCTTTGAAAGTCTAGCATCAACATCATCATCTTCTTCAACCATCAACTACATCTCTTAAAGGTTTAAGAATGTAAGTTTTCAATCTTTGATAGTTTAGTTTTTTCCCGTATTATTTGATCTTTTGTCTCGGGTTTCTAATCTTAAGATTAATGGTAATCTTGAAACAAGAATAAAGGGTTATTCATAGATTAACATATCATATAAACTTGTAATATATATATATATATATATATATATATATATATATATATATATATATATATATATGGATACATATGTTTAAGTTTGTGATTATCACGCTTCCGCCTTAATTAATGACTAGTTAAATGGTTAACTAAGTTTAAAATTTCCATAGAAACCCAACAAATGGCATCAAGAGCCGGGATACGGGAAACTAAGCTTCGGGTTTTCGGTTTTATATTTTCCCCTTGAAAGATTTTATACAAAAAATTAACATGCATGATTTTTGTATTTAATCTTGTTATATTTTTTTGGCTTTGTTCAAAAAAAAAAAAATAAATAAAAAAAAATAAAAAATAAAACCGAGTAAATGGGCCGAAGCCCAATTCGGGTGATATTGGGCCGAAGCCCACTTGTTTTGGTTATTGGGCTAACCGAAAAAAAAAGGGGGAGAAAGCTATATGGGCCGAAGCCCATTTTTGGTTAAATGGGCCGAAGCCCATGAGACTTCCTATTGGGCCGAAGCCCATGTGTTTTGCACATGTGGGCCGAAGCCCATAATCAAATTATTGGGTTGGACTAGGCCCGATAAGGTCAAGGGGTTTTGGAACGGGTTCCTAAGACATAACGGGTTATGTTTGTTAAAACTAGACCGAGCCGTAGACCAAATGGATGTTTGTTGTGATTGTAATTAATTATTCAAAGTTTCGGTTTGTAATAATTAATTAGGGACAATTTTGTAATTATTTATTCATATGGGTATGTAATAAATAGATTACTTGCAATATCTTTATTTTGTAGAAAAATGTATTAGAACATTTGTTTTGTAAAATTAAAGAAGGTTGCAAAATTGGAAGCTAAGGTCCAAATTACAAGCCCATTGGATCACAAAAGGGGTTGAAGAAGATGCTCGACGCTTTTGGATGCGGGATCGAGTGGGAGATACAACATCCATGTGTCATGTGTCCCTTAGGATCGGACCTAAGACACACACTTGTTTCGGCTAACAAGTGTGGTCTAACTTAGTGGCTCGTGTCTAGTATAATTGTGTATGCTTGTTAATTGATTGTTTGATTATGTGCTTGTTAGATATTAGGATATCAACTTCGTCACACAGAATTAATTAACAAAGCATAAAACGGGTTCTAATAATTATCGGTAATCACGTGACACGTAGTTTAATAAAATGGATTTATTAACTAGCCGTCTCACGCCCATAATAAAATGGTTTTATTATAAATTAGAATTTTTGAAAATGGTTTCAAAATTATCATGTTACTAAATGCATGTTAGAACATGATTTAAAGTTTTACAACTAGAATTATTAAAACTAAAAATCCCTTTTAAAATTAAGGATAACAAGTTAAACACCATCCTTTTTTATAACGCTTAACATATTAGTAAGCTCTTAGTGGGAAAAAGGTCACCTAACCGCGTAGAGTAAATTAATATGTTGAGGTAATATTGGCATATAAATGGGAAAAAGGTCACCTAACCGTTTGTATGTTGATATTACAAGTTGATACAAGTAGGACGACTTAAATTAGAACCATGTGAAGAGGGTCACCCAAGCATGGGGTCTAATAGGTGTTGATGGGATAAACATGCCGACACGAAATATGATTTCGAACCGGTCCCATAAACTCTAGAAGTTGCAAAAGGGTTTGCAATTGTTATGAATAACTACCTTGATAAACCGACAATGGGAAAAAGGTCACCTAACCGGAGTCGTGTTTATCGTTGGATTCTAGATTTTAATTATTAATTATATTTGGTATATATATAAAAGGGTATTAATAATTAAAATATGTAAAACACTAAAATGAACTTAATTAAAATTCTGCAGATGGCCGCACACGTCGACGACAACATAATCCCTAACGTCCAAAACGTATCTCTCCGATCTATTCTCGCTAAAGACCGTCTTAACCACAATAACTTTTCGGATTGGTTCCGAAATTTAAGGATTGTTCTAAAACAAGAAAAATTATATCATGTTTTGGAAACACCTATCCCCAACGAACCGGAAGAGGGAAGTGAGGTCGAATACATGAATTGGGTCAAACACACGGAAGATTCCATTCAAGTGTCATGCCTCATGTTGGCGACTATGGTTCCCGAAATCCAAAAGGATTTCGAAAACCATAATGCGTACGACATGATTACTTAACTTAAGGAAATGTTCCTTAAGCAATCGAGGGTTGAAAGGTTCGAAACGGTTCGAGCCTTGCATGCATGTAGAATGGATGATAATCAACCAGTTTCAACTTATGTACTTAAGATGAAAAGTTACATTGATCGCCTCGCCAAGCTCAATTGTCCCATCTCAAAAGAGTTAGCAACGGATTTGATCCTTAACTCCCTGTCGAAAAGGTTCGACACTTTCGTGTTAAATTATAACATGAATGGGTGGGACAAAAACATTGGAGAACTTCACTCAATGCTTAAAACAGCCGAGGCGAGCATGGGTAAAAGGGTTTTACCCGTGTTTGCGATCAATGAAGGTAAATCCAAGAATCGATCTCAACCCAATTCTAAGGCTAAGGTAGCAAAAAGAAAGGGTCCTCCTGTGCATCTTAAGGGTAAGGGAAAATCACCGGTTATGGCAAAGAAACAAAAGGTTGTGGAACCGAGGGGTCATAAGGATGATCCTTGTTTTGGTTGTGGGGAGACCGGACATTGGAAACGCAATTGCCCGGTCTACCTAAAAGAGCTAAGAGACAAGAGGAATGCGGGGCATGCCTCGGGTAATGTCTTTATGATTAATATTGAGCTAAATCTTATTTCTTCTAACACATGGGTATTGGATACCGGATGTGGAACTCATATTTGCAATTGGTTGCAGGGGTTCAAAAGGAATGAAGACTTAAAGAAGGGCGAAGTGAGTCTTTTCATGGGCAACGGTGCAAGGGTGCACGTGGTCGCTAGAGGAGACTTCACTTTATCGCTTCCAAGTGGTTTGGAAGTTGTTTTGAGAAATGTTTTGTATGCTCCTAGTTTGACTAGGAACATTATTTCCGTGCACCTTCTTAGACAATGTAACTTTGACTTTAAATTTGTAAAATCAGAAATGCATATATCATCTAATGGTATCTTTTATTTTAAAGCTGTACCAAACAACGGTATTTATGAATTGGTTCATGACAATACCTCAAATAGCTCATTATATCAAACTTCCACTAAAAGACTCAAAAAGGATTTGAGTGATTCCTACATTTGGCATTGTCGTCTTGGACACATAAACAAGAATCGTGTAAATACTCTCCAAAAGAATGGTCTTTTGAAAACAAATGAGTTAGGTTCGTTTGATGAGTGTGAATCTTGTATTCAAGGCAAGATGACCAAAGAACCTTTTAAAGGTACAAATGAAAGGGCTAAGGACTTGTTAGGTATCATACATACGGATGTATGCGGACCTCTCAAGCCCACTACTAGGAATAGTGAAAGGTACTTCATTACCTTTACCGACGATTTTAGTCGATATGGGTATGTGTATCTAATGAAACACAAACATGAAGCCTTTGAAATGTTCAAGGAATTTCAAAATGAAGTACAAAATCAGCTCGACCGAACAATCAAGGTACTCCGCTCCGATAGAGGAGGCGAATACCTAAGTGATGCTTTTCAATGTCATCTTAGAGATTGTGGAATTATTTCACAGTTCACTCCTCCTGGAACTCCTCAACATAACGGAGTATCCGAGAGGAGGAATAGAACACTGTTGGACATGGTTCGATCAATGATGGCAAGAAGCTCACTACCGCCATCATTTTGGGGATATGCGCTACTTACAGCGGCTCGTATTTTGAATATGGCCCCGACCAAAAAGGTGGATCGAATACCCTATGAAGTGTGGCATGGAAAGGTTCCATCCTTTTCATATTTAAGGGTATGGGGATGCATAGTTTATGTTAAACGTGACACCCCAAATAAGCTTGAGGCTCGATCCATCAGGTGTATCTTCATAGGATACCCAAAGGATGATATAGGATATATATTCTATGATCCCAGTGAACAAAAGGTGTTTGTTTCACGCAAAGGATACTTCTTAGAAACTAAGTTCCTTATGGAAGGACCTAGTGAAAAGAGAGTGGAACTTGAAGAGGTTCAAGAATCACTGGATGATACACAGTTGGTCGATACTAGTTTTCAACACGAGGATGTTGAAGGTGATCAAATGGTTGATCATACACACGTTGCTCGCAGATCTAGTAGGATTAGTCGACCTCCCAAGAAATATGGATTTCTCGTGGATGATTGCTACTTGGTCGATTCGAATGAACCGATCTCCTACAAAGATGCTATGTCACAACCTGATTGTGACAAGTGGCTTGAAGCCATGAGCGCCGAGATGCAATCCATGCACGATAACCAAGTTTGGGAATTGGTTAATCGTCCACTTAACTCCAAAATGGTTGGATGTAAGTGGGTCTTCAAGAAGAAGACCGATATGCATGGAAATTTAGATACTTACAAAGCACGACTTGTAGCAAAAGGTTTCACGCAAACTCAAGGGATTGATTATGATGAAACCTTCTCGCCGGTCGCGATGCTTAAGTCGATCAGGATATTATTTGCCATTGCAGCTCATTTTGATTATGAGATATGGCAAATGGATGTCAAGACCGCTTTTCTTAATGGATATCTTGAGGAAGATGTCCATATGGTTCAGCCTGAAGGTTTTGTCGATCCATCTAATCCTGATAAAGTATGTAAGTTAAGGAAATCTATCTACGGGTTGAAACAAGCATCACGGATGTGGAATCATCGTTTTAATGAAGAAATCAAAGCTTTTGGTTTCGTCCAAAACGGTGATGAGGCGTGTGTGTATAAATGGGCTAGTGGGAGTATAATCATGTTCCTTATTTTGTATGTCGATGATATACTTTTATTTGGAAATGATATACCAAGTATGGAAAACGTTAAAGCGTGGTTAAGTAGTCGTTTCTCAATTAAGGATCTTGGAGAAGCGACATATATCTTGGGAATAAAGGTCTATAGGGATAGACAAAGAAAATTGATCGGAGTCAATCAAAGTGCGTACATTGATAAAATCCTGAAAAGGTTCAGGATGGAAAACTCTAAGAAAGGTTTGGTACCTATTCCTAGAGGAACCGTGTTAAGCTCATCCCAAAGTCCTAGCTCTAAGGAAGAGCAGGATAGGATGAAGCATGTTCCTTATGCTTCGGCAATAGGATCTATTATGTATGCAATGATGTGCACCAGACCGGACGTCTCGTATGCTTTAAGCATAACGAGTAGATACCAGCACAACCCAGGTGACAGTCATTGGATGGCTGTCAAGAATATATTAAAATACCTTAGAAGGACTAAGGATATGTTTTTAATATATGGGTCTAGTGAGGAGGAACTCGTCGTAAAGGGTTACGTGGATGCGAGTTTCCAAACTGACCGAGATGATTCTCGGTCACAGTCGGGATATGTCTTCATTTTGAATGGAGGCGCTGTCTCTTGGAAGAGTTCGAAGCAGGATGTTGTCGCGTTATCCACTACAGAATCTGAGTACATCGCCGCTTCAATGGCAGCCCAAGAGGCTGCATGGATGAAAAAGTTCATCATGGATCTAGGGATTATCTCTACCATTCAGGAGCCCCTAGAGATATTCTGTGACAATGAGGGTGCTATTGCACAGATCAAGGAGCCTCGTGCTCATCAGAAAACGAGGCACATTGAGCGCAGATTCAACTACATAAGGGATGAAGTTGAAAAGGGAAAGATATGTATTCATAAAGTTTATACCGATCAAAATATTGCGGACCCACTCACGAAGCTCCTCGATAGGCCAAAGCATGAGGGTCATGTTTGTGCATTAGGACTTCGGTATTCTAGTGAGTGGATTTAATCTGTGTTTAGTGTTTATATAAGAACGAATGTAATGGGTATCTCATGAAAATTAATTATGTTTTAATTATTCAATGAGTTATGTTCTATATTTGCATGTTTAATCCATGAATGACTTATGTTGTTCTAAACGTCCGTAGTCGATCATACTTGTGGGAACAAGTATGAAGGTAAGACTATTATGAACCCGTATTGGTTGATATTCATGTGATGAATATAGGGCATAGGTTTGCCACCAAAGTTCATAGATATTTGTGGGATACAAATATTGGACTGACCCGTTCTCAAGGATCACTGCATGGAGTTAGTGTAACTAATCATAAGTAATCCTTGAGTAAAGGCGAGTATCATTGTGTCCTTTGACCTGAGATGCATATTGGATCTGGTTTTTCATCAAGTCTGATAACTTGACTCTCTTCTTTGTTATTTCGGTAACACGATGACGTAAAATAAAGAGCTCAGATATCATACGAGATGTCAACGAGGATGTATGCAGTCAAGATGGGATTTGTTCCTCTTATGTGTTGAGAGTTTAGATGTCTAAGGCCTGTTAAGTTAAATCATTGAGAGAATGATCACTCTGTGTCTCTTCGATTTGACAGGACATCTAGTAACAAAGGGATGTAGTGATAAGACTTACCTATATCATATCAAGTATGGACTTGAAGGGGATGATGTTATTGAATGGCACTTAGTCAAACACACTAGGGATGGTGACCTGTTGTTAGGCGGTATTCACCATTAGCATTAACTTCCTATGAGTCTCGTGCAAGTGGGAGATTGTTGGAATACCGTATGCCCGAGACACATAATTAGGTTAATGTGGCTAGTCGTGTTTGATCCAAGTCGGGTCATACCCAATAACGAGTTAGACACACACCAATTATGTATTTGTTGAGATATGATCTATAAAACAAATACAGAACACGACACATTCAGAAATCGGGTTTCTGAATAATTACTTGAAAGTGTTAAATAAATTAATTGGTTAATTTATTTATTCAAATAATTATTATTGGAATGATTATTTAAACATGTGTTCTTTTATAAAATGGTTTATAAAAGAAGGGTTGTTTATATATTTTATAAGGTATAAAATATATATATCATTTAAAAACATGAGTCACATACACTCCATACACTTGGTCAAAGTTGGTAAAAGAGTTGATGTAGGTTGAGTAAGACTTACTTGACCAAGACCTAACCAAGGATTTGATGGAGATATGATCTCATTTTAAATAGCATCAACATACTTTCAAGTAAGAAGAGATATATACAATACCTTTTCTCTCTTGCTTTTGGTTCGGCCGAAGACAAGAAAAGAAGAGGTTCGGGTCTCGTTTTTCTCGTGTTCAAGCTCCCTAACATAGCTCGGTGTGTGTTGGAGGCTCGGGGTATCTTCCGTATGAGGATCTTCCCTTTGAAAGTCTAGCATCAACATCATCATCTTCTTCAACCATCAACTACATCTCTTAAAGGTTTAAGAATGTAAGTTTTCAATCTTTGATAGTTTAGTTTTTTCCCGTATTATTTGATCTTTTGTCTCGGGTTTCTAATCTAAAGATTAATGGTAATCTTGAAACAAGAATAAAGGGTTATTCATAGATTAACATATCATATAAACTTGTAATATATATATATATATATATATATATGGATACATATGTTTAAGTTTGTGATTATCACGCTTCCGCCTTAATTAATGACTAGTTAAATGGTTAACTAAGTTTAAAATTTCCATAGAAACCCAACATATTTCTCTTGATATATTAATGTCACACCCTAAAAATCCACTAACGGAGTTTTACCGTCAGAGGGTGTGAACTAACAAGATCGGATTCATTAGTTATAATCAAACCACAAAAACGTTTAAATGAAAATAAGTGCGGAAGTGTAAAAACCAAAGGCAAAAGTTACGTCACGCAGGATGACTTAAAAACCCAAGTGATAATAGTTAAAAACATGTTTGCATATCAGAATGTTCAAAAACCATGCATGATCTTATACCGCGCGCCCGCCTCGGCTACCTGAGAATAACATACTAAAAGTGTCAACACGGGGTTGGTGAGTTCACAAGTTTATATAAAATAAAGCGTTTAGCGTTTTGCGTTCAGCGTTTTGCGTTACCAAATAGTGTTATGTCAATTATATTTCTATAGGTAGCTAGCCTATAAAACAAGTATTACTAAGTGTTCGACACCGAAGCTGACTGTTTATCAGTACTCGGGTTGTCACAGGCTTTAGTGGTTGAACCCCTAGGTGGTAACGCACCTTGGGTCACTGCTTGATCCGTTAGTTTGTGAGCTAACCGAATCGCTTGTCGAATCGTGGCGGGTCTGGAAGACGTCACCATGCCCTGAATTTGCGGTGCTAACCCATCAATATACATTTCAATCCTCTTACTCGGCGGGTCTACCATCCGTGGACACATCACAGCTAACTCGTGAGAACTGGTGGTGTAGGCTTCGATTTCCGAACTCACCATCTTCAATGACCAAAACTCAGATTCCAACTTTGCAATCTACTCTCTCGGACAGTACTCTTCTCGCATCATATTCTTGAACTCCTCTCAGTTCATAGCGTTAGCCAGTTCCAATCCAAGAATTTGCACATGCACATCGTCTGAGGACACCTCTGAGTGTGCCTCTGGCTCAGCCGGTTCTTCCTCCGGTTCCTCTTCGGGTTCCTCCTCGGGATCTTCCTCGGGATCCTCCTCAGGCTCCTCTTCGGGATCTTCTTCGGGTTCCTCTTCGGGCTCTGCCTCAGGTTCGGCTGCGTTCTGAGCAATTTGCATTTGTAAGACATCGCAACACTCTAAAGCTATCTCAGTTCGGGTCCTTGCTACTTGGAGTTGCTCTTACAAGTCTATCATCTCGGCTTGCCTCTTTCTCATAATCTTCATCTGTTGATCACTAGCCTCTTGCATTTCCTTCATTGCCGCTGTGAGGCGGGAAATTTCCTCTTCAGTTTCGGTTGCATCTCTTATCAGTCCGGGAATTATCCGCTCTCGCCGAGCGCATAAAACCCACGTTACGCTCTAAACAAGAGACAACAGCTGCAAGAACTCGCTCCACAGGTTCGGTTATGGGTGGTAGGGTGTTGGGGTAAGCAGGATGGTTCGGGTGAGGTAGCGGGGGAACTTGTTCACGATAGACCATACGTCTGATCATATTAGGGTACCAATCCCAGCTAACTTCGTTTTCGTACATGCCTCCGGATAAGCGATACCTCTTCGGTGCAGGAGCTTCGAGCTCCGGGACTACTCGGGGTGGCGATGAGTTGGGAAGATGCGGTTCCTTTCCAGGGGCGTGAGACATCGGGTCGGATGATGATGACGATGGCGTCGACATCCTTACAGGTAAGCCGTGTATGCGCGCGTATGAGTGAAAGAGGTAAAGAGATAAGATAACAAAGACTACACAAACTTATGCAGTGCGTATCATTATAACTAATGGGTCGTCGCGGTTATAGTCTAGTATGCATGCAGCTTTTAGTTCGCTATAACCAATGACTCTGATACCAATCTGTCACACCCTCAAAATCCACTAACGGAGTTTTACCGTCAGAGGGTGTGAACTAACAGGATCGGAATCATTAGTTATAATCAAACCACAAAAACGTTTAAATGAAAATAAGTGCGGAAGCGTAAAAACCAAAGACAAAAGTTACGTCACGCAGGACGACTTAAAAACCCAAGTGATAATAGTTAAAAACATGTTTGCATATCAGAATGTTCAAAAACCATGCATGATCTTATACCGCGCGCCCGCCTCGGCTACCTGAGAATAACATACTAAAAGTGTCAACACGGGGTTGGTGAGTTCACAAGTTTATATAAAATAAAGCATTTAGCGTTTTGCGTTCAGCGTTTTGGGTTACCAGATAGTGTTATGTCAATTATATATCTATAGGTAGCTAGCCTATAAAACAAGTATTACTAAGTGTTCGACACTGAAGCTGACTGTTTATCATTTGCCTTGCCACCAGGTCTATCCCGACCATGGTATGTGTTTAGCCAAGATTACACCCACTCAACCTCCAGTCGAGTTTAGCGTTGGGTGGGGTTTGTCAAACCCAGTAGTACTACTCAACAATGAGTCGCTATTATCCAATACTAAACGGTTCGATGTGAATGAAGGACTTTAGTTATTGCGTTTGCCACTTAGTCTTTACAAGTGATATATAATCTATATTAACAAAATCTTAAATGCGTTTTCGGAGTATGTTATCTCCCCAAGTGAAAAGCGTTTGAAAACAGTTTAAAAGGGGTAAGTGAACTCACTGTTTACGAAGAATTCCCAAAATAAATCACCAAGTGATGCGCGTCACAGAAAACTCTCTCTAGCGTTCTAAAACAACAAGGAGATTTTCTAAGTATCGGAACTAATATCGAGTCTCTAGACCCGGCACATAATTCCTAAGCACAAGATACGTTTCGTGTTTATTTGTGAATCGTGTGTGACTTAACAAGTACATTTGTGATACGATACATGTGTGAACAATTATTTACGTGTCATGTATTAATAACGTATATCACTAGCAACTATTCCCCGCAGGGGCAATTTGGTCAAAATACCACACTTATTTAGCAAGTATTCCCCGCAGGCGCAATTTGGTCAAAACATAACAATTAACTAGCAACTAGCACTTTTCATGCATTTTCACAAAGTTCGGCAGTTAACTTTACTGAGACAGAATTCTACTTGAAAGATTATACTATTCCACCGATCATAGCATCTCAATTAATTCATCAAAAATCATCACAAAAGCATACATGTATTAGGTTTCCAGAACATGTTTTATTTTACTTTTATTCCCCATAGGTTTCTCACAATGATCAAAACATTACAGCAAACTCATAACAGTCAAATTTATGCGCAACAGAATGTTATTTGAAATTCCCGTTAAATGAAAAATCCAATAGATGCAAGACCACTTGGGTTAGGTTCCTAACTCAACAAGTCAACTTCCAGAAGTGGAACCAACCCAATTGGTCTCGTAGTTCATGAGATATAATATTTACAAAACAACCTAACAGCAGGTCTAACAACTCAGCTTTGCACAACGTTTTTGTAAAATCATAAAGGTTAACTTTTACATGTCCAAAAATTGCAAATTTATATTATTTAGAAACTAGACTCAACCTAGTTTACTGTAGTATCAATAATCTCAACCAATTCTTACATTAACATTTAGTTACAGTTGTCTAATCATAACTTACAATCTGTCCAGTACCAGTTTTGACCTTTAATCGCATTTAAATCGTTTGACCAACCAAAACACCTCCAAATTAGGCGTGGTTGGACTTTCTGAAAACTAGACTCAGAGTACTACCTTGTAGACTCATAATTAGCTCAGTTTGCTTATATACTCAACAAGTTACACACCGTTCAATTTTAACAATCACTGCTGTCAAACTCAGCAAGCATAAACAATCATCTAACATGCATCCTAAGCATATGACATAACTCAAAACACGCAATAAACATTATTAATCATAAAAATCAGTAGTAACCCTTTAGGGTTTACAAACAATTAATGATTCATCAATCTTTCACCGTTCAAAATCACATATGACTATCAATATCAATCACTAACACAAATCAATCATCCTCTAGCCATAATCAATCATAAAACACTTAATATATGATATTCAATAGTTAGGGTTTCATATATATACCTTAAAAACGCAGAGATAACCAAGAGAAACGTGAGAGGTGCTTAGAAACGAGTGTAGGATGCTCCGATTATGAAGATTCAAGCTTTAACGGGTGTGATATGTGTGTGTGTGAGGCTGCCGATCGCGAGAGAGGGGAGGGGGAGGGCTGCCGTCGGGTAGAGTGAAAGAGAGAAGAGAGAGTTAGGGTTTATTATTATTAATAATAATAACATATTACATCTAGGTCCCTCAACTACCTGTTTATCACTTTTCTAGCTTAATTTAACTCGTTTGCATCTTGAGTTAGCGTTTTATACAATGCTATCACATAACACATAAGTCTAACACATAATTATGACATAATTATTGTTTTGACGTTTTTCGTTTATTCACCAATGGTTTGCGTCAATTCGTTTGCGTTTCGGTGCAATTCCCGAAAGACTACACATGTAGTAAGTGTCAAGCGTCATTTAAACCCTAGTTTAAATGTAATGAGGTGTGCGTTATAGATTCAGTGATCTTTAGGTTTGAATTGACGGAGTTGAGTTAGCGGAGTTAACCTGAAATTGACGATTGTCACATCATTCCCATGTTAAAGAATTTTCGTCCCGAAAATTTGAGTCAAGTCGTGACGAGTGTCTGAAAAAGTAAGAAAATTTTTTTTTTCAGTTTGTCATATCATCCCCTAGTAGAAAGAAATTTCGTCCTGAAATTTAATTCATACCTCTGGTGATTTCTGACGGTTTGCCGAGTTTCGCGGTTTCCGGTGTTTGGTCAGCCCTTCAAAAAGGTGAGGATACTTTTTCATCATTTGATCCTCACGTTCCCACGTGAACTCCGGTCCACGTCTCGAGTTCCAACGAACCTTAACGATTGGAATCTTGCTGTGCTTGAGTGTTTTGGTTTCCCAATCCAAAACTTCGACTGGTTCTTCAATGAAGCGTAGCTGTTCATCAACTTGCAGTTCGTCCAAAGGGACTACTTGGGTTTCATCAGATAGGCATTTCTTCAAATTGGATACTTGAAAAACATTGTGTACGCCACTGAGTTCCGTTGGTAGGTCCAGTCGGTACGCCACCGGACCAATGCGCTCAGTTATCCGGTAAGGACCAACGTATCGTGGGTTGAGTTTGTTTCGCTTCCCAAAGCGAACCACACCTTTCCAAGGTGAGACTTTGAGTAATACTTGGTCGTTCACTTGAAATTCGAGAGGCTTTTGGCGTTTGTCGGCGTAACTCTTTTGGCGATCTCGTGCTGCTGCCATGCGGTTTCGGATTTGAACAATCTTTTCCGATGTTTCGAGTACCAGTTCTGGACCAGTGATTTGGCTGTCACCCACCTCTGCCCAGCAGAGAGGTGATCGACACTTCCGTCCGTACAGTGCTTCAAACGGCGCTGCTTTAATACTTGCGTGGTAGCTGTTATTATACGAAAACTCTACCAAAGGTAAGTGAGGTTCCCAACTTTTTCCGAAATCCAACACACATACACGCAACATGTCCTCTAAGGTCTGAATAGTTCGTTCACTTTGCCCATCCGTTTGAGGATGGAATGCTGTGCTTATATCAAGACGGGTGCCTAGTGCGCTCTGTAGCGACTTCCAAAAGTGCGAAGTGAAACGAGAATCTCGATCAGAAATGATTGAGACAGGCACTCCGTGTCTTGACACCACTTCTTTCATGTAAACGCGAGTCAGTCTTTCCATTTTGTCCGATTCCTTAATTGCTAAGAAGTGTGCAGACTTAGTCAACCGGTCAACGATCACCCAGATGGTATCGCATCCGTCAGTGTCTTAGGTAATCCTGCGATGAAGTCCATTGAAATGTGTTCCCATTTCCACATTGGAAGTTCCGGTTGTTGTAGCAGGCCAGATGGTTTCTGGTATTCTATTTTGACTCTGGCACAAGTCAAGCATTTGTTCACGTAGGTGGCAATGTCGGCTTTCATGTTCGGCCACCAGTAAAGTGCCTTTAAGTCATGGTACATTTTATCTGAGCCAGGGTGGATAGAATATCGGGACTTGTGTGCTTCGTCCATCACTAGAGTTCTCAACTCTCTGTATCGTGGAACCCAAATCCGGTTATCAAAGTATCGGACCCCGTCCGATTTGGTTTCAAGTTTTTTGTTCATGCCCCGCATGAGTTCTAATGGAAGATTTTTATCCTTCAAAGCTTCGAGTTGCGCCTCGCGAATTTGATCGGGTAAGTTGGCATGAATCGTGAGTTGCAATGCTCAGACTCGTCTGGGTTTATCTGTTTCTTTTCTGCTGAGAGCATCGGCCACTACATTGGCCTTGCTAGGGTGGTACTTGATGGCACAATCATAATCCTTAAGCAACTCGACCCAACGACGCTGTTGCATGTTCAGCTCCTTCTGATCGTAGATATGTTGGAGACTCTTGTGGTCGGTGTAAATGGAAAAATTGGTACCGTACAAGTAATGCCTCCATATCTTAAGGGCAAACACCACAGCTCAGAGTTCCAAATCATGGGTTGTGTAGTTCTTCTCGTGAATCCGTAGTTGTCGAGAGGCATAGGCTATAACCTTCTCGAGTTGCATCAGCACACAACCGAGACCTTGTATCGATGCGTCACAATGTACCTCAAAATTCTCTGTTCCCTTGGGTAGGGCTAGAATAGGGGCACTACAGAGTTTGGTTTTCCACAGTTGAAAAGCGGATTCTTGCGCGTCACCCCAATTGTACTTAGTGCC
>NW_027499822.1:0-27297 GCF_021521415.1 Bidens hawaiensis | reverse complement strand
CTTCAACCGGGTTTTCGATCTTGCCGTTTGGAGCACCATTTTGAATAAGTTTTACATCAATCGGATCTGCGTATCTTCTTACGATCAAAAGCCCTAAGACATTAGTTTAAAATTTCGGAAAAATGTATAACGCCGTTAAGTCATTTTAACGGGGATCACTGAGGGGTCAACTTTTTTAAATTTGGGACCGTCAGTGGCGATAAAATAAATAGGGATTATTATCAGACAATACTGTTCAATATGGATTGTTAAAATCCAATAAATCTAATGCAAAATTTTCAAAGGAAATGGGTTGGGTGTTATTGTTAGGTCTGTCAATGGGCCAAAGTGTGTTGGTAGTGTGGAGTCATTTCTGATCACTAGTTATGACTTATGTGGCCCATAACCTCATCTTATTTTAAAAAGTTATATACCTTTTACCGCAAAATATGCATGTTAACAATAGTTGGTCTTATATGGATAGGCTACAAAAATTGTATATAAGTAGAAGAACCTTGAGCACTTAAGATATCAATTTGTAGTCTTAGTTTCTAGCTACAACTATCATAAACACTCCCTCACCACATACCCTTTTCTTGATCCTTTTTTTTCGCGATTTCGTTTTATATTTTTTTTACGTTTGTAATCATGTCAGATATACATCCGAATGGTGGCGGGCATGAGTTACCCATCATCACAAGTGAAACACTGAAAATCCATCAGCTCAAAGTCTCTATATTATCGCTAGTTGACTACCCTCCCGGTTTCTCACGAAAGGTAAGATATAAGATACCATTTTCATGATGCATGGCATGATGCATGATTCATGTCATCATAATCACCGTAATTAATATATCCCACCAATAGCAAAGCTATGGTAGGGTCTGAGGAGGGTAAGATGTAGACAGTCTTACCTCTATCCCATAGGGATAGAGAGGCTGCTTCTGGTGAGACCTCCGGCATGATTCATGTCATATTATCTATAATTCTATATAATGATTTTGTGTTTTGTGAACAGGTGGTAGCGGAAGTGGTGGCTACATTCTTGTTAGTGTTTGTGACATGTGGAGCCGCGGCACTTACCACAAGTGATGACCGCAAGGTGTCCCAGCTTGGAGCCTCAGTTGCGGGTGGGCTTATTGTAACTGTTATGATCTATGCTGTTGGACATATTTCTGGTGCGCACATGAACCCTGCCGTCACGCTTGCGTTTGCAACCGTGGGTCATTTTCCTTGGATTCAGGTACGCCTAGGGCCTAGACCACACATATATGTACACGTCGCTGCGTTGGCACCATACATTCGAAAATCAAACCAAAAGGCTAGCACTATGTGGTTAAAGTGACCAAGATGGGACCTTGAGTCCTTGAGGCCATTGAATCATTCTAAACCATAAGGAATGTGACTGGGCCACCTGAGGACCTACTAGTAGTTGGCACTCTCCATTATATTCAATTATTTCCTATATTAATGCATATATGCATGGGTCAATTTCAACTTATTTATTAGTATGCAGACAGAAATTTTATGTTAATTTCATTCCATACCACCTTTATTTATTTTGATCATGACACAGAACTTATTTCTATTAAAAAAATTAAAAATGAGTTAAATAATTAAATTGAGTGGTTAAATCTATGCAGGTTCCTATATACGCCGCAGCACAGTTGACGGGGGTCCATATCGGCTTCATTTGCCCTACGAGTGTTGCTAGAACAAGTTAAACATTTAGGGACAACAACACCTTCCGGGACAGACCTACAAGCATTGATAATGGAGATCATAGTTACTTTTTGTATGATGTTTGTCACGTCAGCGGTGGCCACAGATTCTAAAGCCGTAAGAACGTGTTTTATATATTTAGAAAACAAGTTATTAGAAATTATTCGACCAGAAATGAAAACATAAACGTTAACGTGTTTGTAGGTAGGAGAGCTAGCAGGTATAGCAGTTGGATCAGCAGTTTGTATTACTTCTATCTTGGCAGGGTACAATTTTTTTTTTTTTTAATAAATAGTTTTATTTTTTAAAATTACAATTTTAAACAAATTATATGAAGTGTTTACATCAAAACAGAGGGCAAACATGTAACAAGTTGTGTCGCAAGTCCTTTTTAAATAGCAAAACCCAGTCTTTTAATTAATATTATAACTTTATATACTATTTACTTCATAATAAATATAACATATATTATGTAAAATGTCTATGCAACTTTTAGACCGGTATCAGGAGGATCGATGAACCCAGCACGTTCCATTGGACCTGCAATAGCTAGCAACAACTTTAAGGCCATTTGGGTGTATATTGTCGGTCCGGTAATAGGGACTACATCAGGGGTGCTATGCTACAGTTTTATTCGATATACAGATAGACCGGTTCAATCCGTGTCTTCTTTCAAATCGGTGTCTTCTTTTAAACTTAGAAGAATGAAGAGCAATGATGCAAATGTTATAGAGAAAGATCCTCTTGGTTTTGTGTAATGATATAACTAGTAAAATGTTATGTGATGTTAAAGAACCGCAAATTAGGAGCATTGCATTAGTCAATGTGTATTGCCTATAAATAAGAATATAGTTTTTAAACTATATTCTTATGTGTTTGTATTTGTGATTTCATTAGTGCTATTTAGACACTAGTTATTATAACTAATGTATAAATCTATTTGTAAGCTTGATATAAGAACAAGGGTATGTATCTTTCTACTTCCGTAAATGTAAATATGTTTGAGTTGTGTGAATACTTTAAACATAATCTTTTAAACATCTAGTGTTTGTTGGGTAGTCGAAGGGGGGGGGGTGCAAGATATCACGCCTTTACGGTCACCTTTTTGTGCCTACACCATCCATCCTAAGTTGGGCGAGTAGGGGCGCAACCCCCCCCCCCCCTCGTGGGCGATTTGTGTGGCGAACTATTTCTCGCCTGCTTGTGTTTATATATGTTTGTGAGTGTGATATATATATATATATAGGGCTACAACACCATTACACCCAAAAAAACGAAAACTTACCCTTTGCTGACTGGGCGTTACATGGCGCAAATCTCCCGTTTCTTAGCCCCTCCACTACACATAGCCTAATGGAAATCTCAAAGTTATGGGCTATTAAAATTATTTGTAGTTCGATCAAAAACTAAACCTAGCTTAATTAGCTTCATTTGAAGGTTAACTTCATAGAAAGAATATTAATATATGATGAAGCACATGTGATAATAGTGCACATAAAAGTTGTCGGGTAGTAAAAATTGAGATGATCGAATGAGCCACTGAGTCATAAGTATGCAAAAGGTTATTAAAGAAACAAATAATGTTGATTATTCTTTATGATGAAGCATATTGGAATTTATTGGTGTTGAGAAGTCATGTGGCCAACTTTTAGGGCACATCTTGTTGAAATGAACCGCATAATAAAATGAACCATTTAATAGTCGTTGCAGCATCTCTTTGAACTCTATTTATAGTATTAGTGTGTTGGAATATCTTTGTCACTTTTTGTATGGCTCGTATTTTTCTTCCTTATTTTCATTAAATGAAATTTACAACATAGCACGTGTGGTCTTAATATATTAATTAGCGGGAAAATTCCTAAAATATCCCATTTATGGTTTGTGTTTCCAATTTTATCCCTCATAATTCAAGTTTCCAATTTTATCCCTTTCGTATCTCATCGTCGACGACATGATAACGAACACCGACGACATGATAGCGAACACCGACGATGCGTTACCGAAACAAATAGGATAACGACGCGTGGCACAAGTTGGCTGGAATAGGTCGCCGCGACATGTTAATATGACGCCGGGACCCTACGTTAGTGATAACATGACGCCGGGACCCTACGTTAGTGAAAACGCTGAAACAACATGTTAGGTTATATAACATGACGTCGGGACCCTACGTTAGTGATAACGCATCGCTGCTACCCTACGTTAGCAACATAACGCATCGTCAACCCTATGTTATACAACGCATCGGTAACGCATCGTCGGTGTTCGCTATCATGTCGTCGGCGACGAGATACCAAAGGGATAAAATTGGAAACTTGAATTATGGGGGGACAAACTTGGAAACATTAACTATAAATGGGCTATTTTAGGAATTTTCCCTTAATTAGCTTGAGACCCATGTGCTAACCGAATAGTTAACTGGAATTATATATTTTACATAATTTACCGTTTAATATAAATAATAAAAATTAGTTAGTTTAAAAAATAATGAATTGATTCCTTTATAATTATTAAAATTATAAATAACTGTACACTATTAATAGTACAGAATTATATTTAAAGATTGATGAATAAAAGCATTCCCGACAGGTCATCTATTTCCATCTATAATTAGTTAATTACAATAAAAATCATTGTCTTTTCAATTAAATAATATTCTTTTAGACATTTATCATTACATTTTCTCTCTCATCCACTAACAATAATTTTTAGCAAATATTAAAAAATATAAAGTATGAATAACGTTTCTCCAAATTTACTCATAGACAATAGCATTTTATCTCTCATTCATCTATTGCCACACTCTAAAAAAACAGTACACACGCTCACACAACTTAGAAAACCTATTGTGAATACCTAAATGGAATTTCCATGTATAAATAACTAATAATTATAATTTGTAAGGGTTAACGTTAAATCGATGCATCAACCAAAAAGATTAATCTTTTATGAAGAGTATACATATGGACGTCCAATTTATGTAAAATTCAAAGAAAAAAAATACACAAAGATAAATAACACTCCAACATGTAATATTGTAGTTCTACATACTGAGAGTTGATAAGTTGGGATAAAAAAGAAGAACCAAATACAAATCACCAACAATTGAAGGCCTAAAATAGAGGCCCAAAGTCTTTTAAGGTATTTTTTTTCCAATTTCTTTTTCAGTCGAGCCAACTGAATATGATAATGATATTATACAACATACTTGTTGGTACTCTTATGATTAGATCATTATTTAGTTTTCAAACTTGTATAATTTTGAACTTTAATTTTTGTTTGTACTTTTGGGGTTAGAGACTTAGGGTATATGGTTTATAAATCTCATAAATCATATCAAAATTGAATTGTATTTTGTGTTAACTATACATATTTAAGATTTCTACTTTAATTTGAAAGAAATATTGAGAAGACACGTGTCATAATGTCCTACAGGTGGGAATACCCCGCAAGTGGGAATACCGGTTTTTTACTTAACATTAATGAAAAATGACGAAGCAATTTCATAACCAAAATTATCAATCATCAATCATATCTACAACTCCATAATTAGATCATTTAATATAAATAAAGCAAATATAACTAAAATCTAACCATAAAATTTGAAATGACCCATTTGACCGAACTTTACTTTTGATTTCTATCAATCACTTATGAACATTGATTGTTCGTGATATTGCAGACTCATATGTGAGCCCAGTATGCCATTGAATAACTAAAAACTGGTCATTCTACTCCTTTACTTAATAATTTTCAGGGTTTAATCCCCAACTCTAAACTAGTGTGGCGCAAGAAGTATAAGCACTACCCTTTCCTTAATCCTTTAGACGCTCTATCTTTAAATTTTTAGTCACTCACATTCCCCCCACCATCAAAACATGCACACTTCGTGCATTATTGCTCATTCCCGCAATAACAATTATAAGATTAATTTTTCATTGGCAGAATAGACAGTCAACGAACATTTGATCACATCACGCAACGACCAATTTACCTTGGATCAATCCCCAACTCTCCATTAGCATCTTGCCATGATCCCTCCCTCGGAACGGTTCATCACCCTTTATTGCAACTGGATCCCAACCCTTTTCAAAACCCTTTGGCGAAACACATGAGTCTATCATGTTACCTCAAACAACATGCACGAGGTAATAACCATGTCCACTAGCTTGGAATCAATGTTGTCAAGAGCCATCTTAATAAATCTTATTTTATGTCACACCCCCATCTAAGGCCTAGGAGCGTGACCCATAAGTTGGTATCGTAATTGTAAATAAATCAGAGTTACGTTTATTTGTGGAAGACTTATAAAACTTTAAGGATCGAAAGTGTAATTTACTTATATATTCAAAAGACGGGATTATAACACCCGCTTAAGTTACAAAATATTTATGTTTTTAATAATTACAAACCACCATGTTTATATATTAAGTTACAAAAGAAATCCGAGCCATCGGATATATCAATAGCACTTCGATACTCCAAGTGCTAATCTTGTTCACCTGCAAAATGTAATAAAATACGTCAGCAACGAATGCTGGTAAACACGCTGACGCAAAATAACTTCTTTTACTTTATTATCCCTCGAGACTACGCCTGTCTCGGCCCAACGTGGTTTAGGAATAACAAAGTCAAATAACACATTATAAACTAGAGCCTCTACACTATGTCACCTCACAAACACCGCAGCGTTCGACTTCATTAAGTACCCGTAAATATACACATAAGGTCGTACTCCCTGCAAGAGAGCGTCCTACGACCAAGGGTGGTGCGATCATGCCCATACATCGCATAGTACCACCTATGTAAGGATCCAGACATATGTATACCACAGCCTGAGGGCTAGGTTTATACACATAGTTATAACGGTTTTAGGTACACATAGTTCCTTGTAAACAATTTCTTATAACAAGTTGACTCATTTTGAAAACAAGTTTAAAAGTTTGGGGGCGTATTCACCTTATCTCTTTAGGATCAGCTTCACTCACCGTCCAATGGTCTTTCCCTTTCTTTATCTCGCACCTATAGTACGAGTATAAATATTTGTTAGTCGGATACACGATTCGGCTTAAGACCTTTAGTCTTATATCTCAATCCGCGATTGAACCTCTAGTTCAATTCTTATTTACTTGAAAACCTCTTGTTTAAAAGTAAATTTATAAACCTTTAGTTTATATTCAAAACCCGACGTTTCTTCTTCTCCAAGAAACGTAATCTTTTATTATTTAAGAATACTCTTTATTCTTTAAATAATATTTTCATAACAAAGAATATATACATATATACTTACACACATATATATGTTATCACTATATTCAACACTCAAACTTTCATTTGTTTCTTTGTTATGTTTTCTTTTCTTTTCTTTTATCGATGTATCGAGTATATCCTCGACTTAAGGCCAAAGCCTTGAATATAATATTGAATTATATTGAATTTGTTATTACACCTAACCTTAGTGGCGTATAGAAACTCTAGGGACTTGAGCAGCACTCCGACGCCGCTTTACTCGATACGTTTATCGAGGAATGCCAAATCTTCAACACTCGAGGACACGACTCTCGAGATTCCTCGTCATTATAACAACACCTTCTTGATTGTGTGTGGCTAGAGGGTTGGCAAGTACTTCAAGGAAATGTTATACACAAACGAAGGATCGTGGCACGCTTATCGAGGTAAATCGTTTATATATTCTAGAGAGAGAGTAGAGAGAGGTGGGAGCAGGTTTTGGTGTGCAGAAATAGGCTGCCCTTGGCCGCTATTTATATACAAATTTCTGGGTCCCATCGCATACCGCGCCCATCGCGTACCGCGATGGGTCTCTTAGATGATCCATCGCGTACCGCGATGGGTTGAAAAATCAGAATTTTCATAATTAACCCTCAACTTTGGAATTTGACAATTTTAGTTCTTAGACTTTGAAAAATTGATACTTTGAACTCGAAATTTTCACGATGTTACATTTTACAGTCACATAATAATTTGAAAATGACTTTAACACGTAAAATCTTTTGTAAGGGCCCGCTCTCTCATTACGCAATACATTCTTGAACCCCTAATGACTAGCCATTATGCCCCACCTATGATCTTAGGTCATTAGGATTTAAGAATCTATTTGCTTGAATATGTTTTTTTTTAATTTCTAAAAACTCTTTGTTTGTGAAGAAAATATTTCTTATGATAAATAAAGAGTTTAACGTCAAATATATATATATATATATATATATTACTATATGAGCGCAAGATAGTGGTTCAAATGAATGTTAATATACTAGTAGAGTCAAGTGTGATAATTTTTCTCTCAACCTTATATCCAGGGGCGGAGCTACCCATATCGCACGGGGGTCGGCCGACCCCTGTGAAAAAATAATAATTAGTACTGTTATAGTGTTATAATTCGAACCGACCCCTGTGAAATTTAGTCACCGACCCCTGTGAAATTTTAAAACCTGATGGGTGATAGAAAGAAAAGTAGAAGAAAAAAAGGTAGTATGGCCAGAAAATTTTCCTCCAACCGGTGCAACGGTGGTTTCTATGTATGATGTTAATTTTGTGAAGATGAAATAGAAAAGTGAAACACACACGACCTGCACTGCCCTAATTGATTTTGAGTTACATGGGCTTTTTAAAAATTGTTTTGGCCCAGTCAAAAAGTTAACAAAGTTTCATTTAATTTATTGTATATTTAGATATCTTTATTGTGCAAAACTAAATAATAAAATAGTAACTCCAACTATATAAATTCTTTATTATACTGATCGAGTTAACCTAGGGACATAAATTTTTTGGTTTTTTATTATTTACATTTTATCTAATTTTATTAACAGCTTTTCTATTTATTAGATTTATATGTATTTTTCATAACTTACCTCCATACAAAAACCTTAAAACGAATATTGAGCGGTGCCTAGAGTTAACAACTTAAAATCGGTCAAATGGCTAAATATCAAACAAAAAAAATATAACTTTTATATACGTTTATCTAAGTAGGAATTATATTTTATATATTTTCTACATGATACGACCCGACCGGAACGACTGAACTGGACCAAAAAGTTATATACCGATTTAACCGACCCGTATAGCTGAACTGGAAACGAAATTTTTTTTATATATAAATGAGTATTGACCCAAAAAATTTCCGACCCCTGTGAGAAAATTTCCTGGATCCGCCACTGCTTATATCAACTTCTCGGCCTTCAACCATAAGTTGTTCTTTACTAGACTTCTCTATAAACTAGTAGAGTCCATCACTCCATTGTGGCAAATTTCTCTGAAAGAGGGTAAACATTACCAAACTTCTTTATTACAATGTCGAATGAATCACCATATCCATCTCAGTCTCAATGAATTAACCACCTTTATGTTGTCTTGCTAATCTAACTAATTATCACATTTGCTCTTTTGACTAACTTGCCATTACTGATCACCGCTGATGTGCCGTTATTTGTCACTATGCATCACACACTCATTCATAATTGATCATGAACTTGAGAGCCTCATATCACAATATGTTAGATAAATTCTATAACAAAGAAACTAGAACTAGATAACTTTTACTAATGGCAAACCAATGATTAATAATAAAAAAAATACATAAACCAGAATGCATTGTGAAATATGGGTTTTTTATACCATAATCAAGGAAACTTTTCAATGTTGATTGCATGAGACTAGTTGTCTTATAGTTATCTTGCCTTGGTCCTTTTTCGGACTCTTCATCTATTGTATCTCCATGTCCGATTCCAACAATAGATGAAACAAACATGTTGGGAGTTTGATTCGTAATTTGATACATCCAATCCAATCTCACTTAGTAAAGTTAATTACTTGCTACAAACTCATAGTTTGTAAACTTATATCATGCATATGTATGCTTTAATGTTGTTGTATAACATCACGTACATTTTCTTAAATAACTAGCCATCAATGGCCATAAATGATTTAAGTTAAAAAGGGAAACACCAATAAATCAAAAACTGGCACAACTTCACATCTCATAATAAAGAAAGAGAGGTAGAAAAGACATTTATTGGCAACTTTATAATCAAACATTTTGGAGCTTTGCAAGTATCTCCTACTTTAACAAAGGTAGTTCATGCAATTTTTTTTGTAATTTTGTGTTGATTTGAAAGGCTCGTAAAATTTTAGTGTTAAAACGTCGCTTATTTGGTTTAAAAATAGATCAAAGCCCCCATATTAAGAGTTGGATAACTGGTTTGCTTTTAATCTTAGCTCTTTATTTATGTAACCATGGTATGTTATAAGTTTCTTACCGAAAGTTTGATACGCTTTAATATATTATATGTTTTACCATCGATATTAAACGAGAGAGAGATAGAGATAGATACATTAATTGTTATATTTTTTTATGAAATTACAAATTTAATTAAACAACTAGCAAGACGTTAAAAACAAAACAAAAACAATAAAATCAGAAAGAGAAACCAAATCAGTCCTTCCATAACATTATTAGGACATATGCTAGCACATGTTGAAGTTCCTCACACAGTGTCACACATTTATTGGTCCACTTTCACTTTTAACCAAATGGACATTAAAGCTAAAAGACTATCAATATCAACACAAGAAAAAAATCTAGGGGCATTTTGGACCTCCTTCCTTTGTCTTCCAGTTGTTGTAACAAGGGCAAACTTGTTTATTCCCATAATACCCCGGTGGTACACAAAGACACTTGGCACAACATTTCTGACAGAAAAGCATGCATGGTTTGTGGTACTGTGTCTTGCTGCATCTCCTTATGCATTGCCCGGGGCATTCTAGTCAATAACCAAAAAAATATCAGTGTAATTACCATACTACCCTTGACCAAGTAATCTGTTAGTCAACAACTGGACAGTAATAAAGCTGAAATGTCACAGATATTTTGACCATAAAATAATGTGTGAATCTACTCATGCCAATTGACTATAATTTTCACTTATAATTAATTCTCAAAACAACTCTAGACACATAACATTAATATTTATCCGTCAACACGGCACGTATAGATACGCAACTAGTGTATGAAAAGTGGAACTGATATGAGTCGTATAAGTCTATATGACTCGTATAAGTGACGGTAGTCCAGGGTCAGAGTTTAGAGGTAGTGTTTAAACTACAGATGAGCATTTGATACCGAGTATCAGTACAGTACTGGTACACATACTGGTACTAGTATTTTCAGTATGGTATTCAATAACCACTTTTTCAAAAATTTGGTATAGGTATTTTGATACGCTGGTACGGCATCAATATCATCCCTAGTTCAAATTCCTCATTCTAACACACGATTGTTTTAATAAAAAAAAATTATCTGAATATCATGACATAACCGGTGCTGGTGCTGCAGTGGAATTTAAATTTTTTTTAACAACCACAATTTTATTCGTTAAAGAGTAGTGGTTATATCATAATCAAAGGCAAACAGATAATAAGTTGCGTCGTTAGCCTTTTTTGAAAATAGTAAAACCAAGTCGTTTAAAACTTACGAGAGCTTTTCAAACTTCCAGGACCATAACCATGGTGATGTCCTCCTCCTTTAGCTAAAACCTATAAACAAAAACACAAATGTAATGTTAATAAACAAATGCAACACAATGTAGTGTGTGTGTGTGTACAATGTGGCAAACTAACCATGGTGACAGCTAGCAGAGCCAAGAGCAAAATCGTGATGAACTTAGCCATGGGTGTAAGAAAAATGGTTTTGTTGGAGAATGCATGTGGGATATTTATAAAGAAACAATGTCTTTATTGTTGGGTAACTGTTACTAGACAGAATGTTGGTCCACATTTGGATCATATAAATTCATGGTTAAGAAACATATATAGGGTAAAATGATAGTTACTACTAACTACTAAGTCAAATTATTTATTATTATAGCATATTTTTTATAGATAAAGGATACACTAAAATAATTTTTTCGTACAAAAGAGTATGAGTGAAAAACGACCCTTGAGTTCACTTAAAAAACGGTGGCATGGTTGTAATAGGGAAAAAAATTATAGGTTGTGTTATTATGTGTCTTCATGCATAATAAGTTTTCTTTATACGTAATTATTTATTTTGTGCATAATTTAGATTTCATATTTATAATAATGTCACTATGTGAATTGATGTACAATTTAAAGACTTCAAACTGTAAGAATTATTATACGTAATCTTGACCCTACATCTTTTATATCGATTTAAATGACCATTCATCATTTTAACTTTTTTTTCATACTCATTTTCTTATGTGACGCGCATAAACCTTTTAGACTATTCCTATTATAAAACTTTAGCGTCATTAATTAGCTCTTAGATTTTTTATTCAAATAAATAAAACCATGTTCGTCGTTTCATCTACCATCAAATTACGCATTTGTAACCATCATCAATATCGGTGATGTTTTAAAAAGTTTTTGTTACCGGGAGCGAACATGGATCATGTGAAAAATAAGAATTACTTATATAATTAAGTATTATTTAATTTATTCCTAATTAATTTTATTAATTAACTCAATTCTATAACTCAAAAGCGGTCCAACTCGCCGCATTGACCCAAGGACGGCGAAATTAAGTCCAAGAGGAATGGTTAAGAGTTAAGATAGGTCAACGCGTAACAAACTATAATAGTTTTAAATCAAGCGGTTAAAATGTGGATCATTATGATCCAATGTGTGGTTTAAGATTTATTTGTAGATCCACAAACTCAATTTAGTTAGTAATTTCATTGACCCTATCAGCCTATCTTCTCTGGTTCTATATTTATATTTTCTTTACTAATTATAGATTTTATTGTTTCAACATAATAACGTATCAAGAAACTTAATCCTAGGATTTTTTTTTTAGATCAATAAAATTGAAGTTCTCTTGGCTTTGTGGTTTGCGCCCATGCATGTGTAAATAAAGAACAAGATTTGTGGGGCACTGACTTTAACAAACAAATAACTTAAGTCACAATTATGTTGATAGTTTATAATTTAGGAATAGGCACGAAATAAGAAAAAATTAATTACATAATGACCTTACAATTTTAAAACAATTAGAGTTTTAACTAAAAGATCCACAGTTAGCCTTCTGGTCTAATAACATGAGAGCGATGGTTAAGACTTGAGATCTTATAGTCTCATGTTCGAAATCATATTTAATAGGTTTACCATAGTGATGGTTTTTCTCTTTAATGATGTTCCTGTATGAGTCTGACTTGGAGTCTGAAGAGTCAAAACCAATATGAACGATTGAAATCTCGTCATACTCAATCGAGTATTAATGTAATTCCAAAGGTTGTTTAAAAACTAGAAGGTCCGGCATGTTTATTTCAATTTTGATTATTATAATACAGAATAATTCTTCTTAAACTACACATAAACAACCAAATTTATGTCGAGGGTTGATAAAAACATGTCATGGCGTAATCATAAATATAGCCATTCGTTATTCTAGATGAATAATGGGCGTGGGTTTATTTAATTTTTTTAATGGAACTTTGTTCTAGAAACATTTTTCAATCAATTATTATATACCTATATGCAATGAAATTGGTTGTTCTAAAAAAATATACCTATATACCATCTACATGATTTATCTTGGATAGAACTACTAAGAGCTTTTAAGGTTAATGAAATGTCTTAAAGTTTTCCTTTGAACTACAAGATAATTTTGTTGTTCCATTGTCATCTCGAAGGCTATTGATATCAAAATCCGCATGACTAGTCCTTGATCGTGATAATGACGTAGGGGAGAATGCAGAATCGTCTTCAATCAATGAACTTCTACGGACCTTCGCAATTTACGATCTTTAGTGTAGTCAAAGTCATAGGTGAGAAGTTCTTTATGTGATTATGATATGAAATGTTATTTTTAAATAAGTTTCTTTTGATTTTCTAGGACTTGAACCATAACTTTTAGATATTTAAAAGACTCTGTCTCTGTTACTTGACCACCAGCACCAAGACTTTATGACATGATACTAAGTGTGAGCTTATGGGATGTGGCCATGAAAGTAAATTATGTAGAGAGATGGGTTGTTTTGAAAAAGTGAATGCCCATTCTCATATTGAGATAAGTGTATTTATGGTTTGGTTACTTTGTAATAGTCAATCGTTAAAGGAGATAACGAACTAGAAGGTCCAATTCGTTACAGAGGGGTCATTCGTTAAGGTCCAATTCGTTAAAAAGGGCCAGTTCGTCATAAGGTCCAACTCCAATTCGTTAGGAACTGGGTAACGAACTAGAAGTTTAATAAAATGACAGAATAATCCCTGGACCTAGAAAAGAATATTACAGAGAAGCCCTTGAACTTTTTATGTGAGCAAATTCATTAACGATTAAAAATCCTAATGGAAAATGTATTACGACAGCTTAACCCCAGCCAGGGGCTCTGCCCCTTGGACCCCGCTAGGGGCTGCCGCCCCTAGAACCCCGCTACCAGGGGCGCTGCCCCCGGACCCCCGTTCGTTGTGGGTTGTATAAATATAGAAATACGATATGATTAATAATAGTTAATTAATACATGTAATCATTATACAGTTAGCCGTGCACAGCTCAAGAAGAGAATAACTATTAACGGTGAACGTAACCGCATTCAGGTGAGTTCTAGCCCCATTCCTTGTTATGTTTTCGGGGTTGTGTGCATACTCGATGTGATTAGTTAATACCCTTATCCTAAGAGATAAGTGTATGCCATATATGTATTATGTGAAAGATGTGAATGATTGTTTGTCAGTGCGTGAACGATCTTCGGATATTGCACGTATTGGCAAGTTATGATTATGGATATAATGTTGTGTATAATGTATGAATGATATGTACGTATGTTTATGAATGAACGTAAGAGATAGCCAGGTACAGAAGAAAGGGACTGAGCCCTAATAATACTCAAGGCAGAAAGGGACTGAGCCCTAACAATACTCAAGGTATAAAAAGGGACCGAGCCCTAATAATACTCGAGGAAGTAGGGCGTAATGCTCTTTAAAATGTATAAGTATGCAAAGTATTGTTAGTTGCAAAGTATGTAAAGAAAGAATGAAAGAAAGAATGTATATATTTATATATGTACGAAAGAAAGATGAGCAGGTTAAGAATATAATATGTATCTTCGGATGCGTATGTATAAGTAGGTGAAAGTATTGTATATTACCTGATTAACTAGAACTCACTCAGCGTAGCTGACTTTTAGTATGCACGCAGGTAAGTAGAATGAGACAGTTGGCTTGAGCGAGGGCACATGACAGAAGAATAAGAGTCTGGCATCTGAAGACTTAAGACGTTTATGTTTAATGTATGATATTTGAAAGACAAGAATGTTTATTTTAAGATAAGTTATGGATTTATAAGTAATGTTTTAATATTCCGCGAATGTTTTAATCAACTCGATTTTTAGAACTATGCTTATGAGTAAATCCAACACCAAATGTAGGGTACCGGTAACGGGGCCTTACACACATGTTGGGTTCTGAATTCTTATATGTGTATTAGAACATTCGTAGTCCCTGCTAGTTGTGGCGTTTTTGGCTTAAAACGCCGAAGGCACGCCCCTCCCCTCCCCCTCCCCCCCGGCTTTTTGGGTTGGCGTTTTAGGCAAAGCGTTTCCTACAAAGCGCATATATGGCACAAATTTTAGGGTTTTTTTGTGAGAGAGAGGGGGATGAGAGAGAGGTGTTTTGAGGCTTTTTTTCCCATTACACCCACTTTTTGTAAAATGCCCAAAAGCTGACTAGGTGCCGCATGACGTATAATGCCCGAGTGTACCTAATTATGACTATGTATGATCTTAGTTTGTTAAAAATTATATGTTGTGATTCCCAACATACATTCCTTATTATTCTAGTTTTCATTTAGTTTTATTAATCAAGAAGGTATATTAGTAGATTACTCTATTAAAACACCTTGGGTTTGAAAAGGAGAGATATTGGATTCAAGTCTCACAGACAACAACAAGAATTAAAAAAAAATCACTGTTCAAAAAAAGTAGATTACTCTAATACCTAAGGTTACATGAAGACGGAAATAAAAATAAATATATTTATGGGTATGGTTTGGGTAACAAACTTGGGTAACATAATAGTTGTCCCCTATGTTCAGTGATGCTCCAACCTGAAAGTTTTTTTAAAACTGATCTCATAACTGAATATCCGTCCGAAACAGTTTAGATTAGCTTGTTGGGTTCGGATACGTTTCCTTCATGCCATCTGATCAATGTTGGGCGTATCTTCGCTTTATTGAGCCAGTTATTAAGACCCATAAAATATCAAATAAATATTAATTATATAAATATAAATAATTGTATTCAAAGTTTAAAAAAAAAGGTGTTTGCAATTGAGTATTCCGGTAAGATGTTGGATAAGATCTTCCACTTTGTTGCAATTAAATATCTCCGGTATTATTGTAACAATATGATTCGTATATTAACATAAACAATAGAATGATTTTTTATATGATTAGCCTGTATTTAAATATTAAAAAGTAATATCACAGAAGACAAGAATGCCATATTATTGATAAGCTTTAAAATCCGTCTTTAGTCTGTCCTAACACATTTGTTTTGTCCACCAACAAAAAAATAAATAAACAAATTTAATCTATGCAAATAAAAAATTTTCAAAGAAGTTAATAAAATATTGTAATGCAAAAAGCAGTTTATTGAATTTTAATAAATTTTATTAAAAGGTAATGACTGATAATAATCCTTATTCATTTTATCGTCGCTGGTGATCCCAAATTTAATAAAGTTGACCCCCAATGATCCCCGTTAAATAGGACTTAACGGTGTTATATTTTTTTCCAAATTTTAAACTAATGTCTTAGGGCTTTTGATCGGAAGAAGGATACGGGCAGACCGATTGATGTAAAACTTAGTTCAAAATGGTGCTCCAAAACAACGAGATAATGCTTCAACCCGAGTGTTCGATCTTACAATTAACAAAAATCAAGCCGTTTGGATCACCATTTTGAGATAAGTTTTACATCAATCGATTTGTATCATCTTTACGATCAAAAGCCCTAAAACATTGGTTTGAAATTCGGAAAAATGTATAACGCCTTTAAGTCATTTTTAACGGTGGATCACTGAGGGTCAACTTTTTTAAATTTGGGACCGTCAGTGGCGATAAAATAAATAGGGATTATTATCAGACAATACTGTTCAATATGGATTGTTAAAATCCAATAAATCTAATGCAAAATTTTCAAAGGAAATGGGTTGGGTGTTATTGTTAGGTCTGTCAATGGGCCAAAGTGTGTTGGTAGTGTGGAGTCATTTCTGATCACTAGTTATGACTTATGTGGCCCATAACCTCATCTTATTTTAAAAAGTTATATACCTTTTACCGCAAAATATGCATGTTAACAATAGTTGGTCTTATATGGATAGGCTACAAAAATTGTATATAAGTAGAAGAACCTTGAGCACTTAAGATATCAATTTGTAGTCTTAGTTTCTAGCTACAACTATCATAAACACTCCCTCACCACATACCCTTTTCTTGATCCTTTTTTTTCGCGATTTCGTTATATATTTTTTTACGTTTGTAATCATGTCAGATATACATCCGAATGGTGGCGGGCATGAGTTACCCATCATCACAAGTGAAACACTGAAAATCCATCAGCTCAAAGTCTCTATATTATCGCTAGTTGACTACCCTCCCGGTTTCTCACGAAAGGTAAGATATAAGATACCATTTTCATGATGCATGGCATGATGCATGATTCATGTCATCATAATCACCGTAATTAATATATCCCACTGAAGAAACACTAACCGGACCCCGGGCAGATTACGGATAACCTGGGGGTTAGATAGATGTTTCCCACGAGGGGTTAGACCCAGCAAAGATGGTTCTTCTGATAACCTGCAAAACAGACACCGTGAGCTTGTCACTGAGAAGGGGGGGTTCCTCCTTGTGACCACCCTCCGGCGTGAGAATCAGACTAGATTGCTCTTTAAATATAAATGTATATTAAGAGATTGCTAGAGCAGATATCAGGTATATTATGATGATAATATGATAGGATATGATAAGATGAGATGATCATACCATTTGGGGTATTTATAGCCGAAGGTAGGTTTCCAAGGAGGTGTGGCCGGCTGAATAGTATTCCTGTTCCACCAACTGTGGCCTACGCACGTGCCCTGCTGGTAGTTGGTGGGTAGGCAGCGGCTGACAGTGACCAGGCCTGCTGTGTACCATTCCTTTTCCACCTACTGCCGGCTATGCAAGTGGTATGACAGGAGTTGGTGAGTAGGCAGCGGCTAATAGTGACATACCGTACAGGAGCATGCTGCTCGCCATACTGTTGTCAATAAGCTGTCGTATCTTTAGTCAGATCTTTTGCCCATACCTCGTTAGGTACAGTACAGAAGATATTCCCGTATCGTACGGACTGGCTTAGTTGGGCGGGAGTATTCCCCCTCCCGCCTTTGTGCGGGATTGTTCCCGGCTTTGCTCATTCCTGTTGGGTTTTATACAAGATTATCAAAGTTCAAATTAACCATATTTAACAAGAAAACGCAACGGAAGCTTAGATTTTAAAACTTGTTATGAACATACCATTATGTTAAAACTAAAACCCGGAGAACAAGGATCAATATTACAAGAACAAAATGCTCACAAAATGTAAGTTGTACCTTCTTATACCTTATAAGAAGATGTAGGTGGATGAAGAAGATGATGTCTTCAAATGGCAAGGTTGCAAAGAAGAAACCCTCAAGCTTTGTATACCCCAAGCTTTTGAGCAACAACACCAACTTGTTGCTAGGATTTTAACACTTGAACAAGCTCACAAAAAACCCCAAAATCTGCCCAAAATGGCCGTGGGTTTTGAGAGAGAGAGAGAGAGACTTCTAGCTTGTTTTTCACACTTGAGATTTCTTGAAAGAAAAAAGTAGTTTGCATGTGTTGTGTATGGAGGATCAAAAGGGGAACCCAAGACAAAAAATAAGGAGCATCTTGGTTTTGATTGGGTAAAACCACCACCCCACATGGGTGGCCGGTTTTGAATTTATTTATTTATTTTTTTTTTTTGTTTTGTTTTAACAATTAAAACATCTCCATCTCATACTTTATAAAACTAATTTTATAAAACATACATGTTATCTTAATTATTTAACCAATTAAATAATTAATTTATATAAATAAATTATCCAGATAATTTATTTAAATCATCAAGTGTAATTATTTAGGAAACCAATTTTCTAATTGCGCAGTGTTCGGTATTCGTCTAAGTGATCAAATCACTAAAAGAATACATTTGGTGTTGTCTAGCTTGTTATTGGGTATGACCCGACTTGGATCAAACACAGTTAGCCACATTAATATAAATATGTGTCTCGGGCATATGAAATTCCAACAATCTCCCACTTGCACGAGATACATAGAAAATTAATGCAAGTGGTAAATACCGCCTAACAACAGTTCATCACCCCTAATGTGTTTGACGAAGTGCCATTCAATAACATCATCCCTTCAAGTCCCTTACTTGATATGATTTAGGTGAATCTATCATTTTATCCCTTTGTTACTAGATGTCATGTTGGATCTAAGAGACATAGGCGATCATTCTCTTTACAATTCAACTTTATCAGGCCTTAGACATCTAAACTCTCAACACATAAGAGGAACAAATTCCATCTTGACTGTATACGCCTCTCACTATCACTTTATACTCCACCTGAGCTCATCCTTATGTACCATCTTTTACGAATAGCGAAGGGCAGAGTCAAAGTGTAATACTTGGTGAAAATCAAGACCCAGTATACATCTCAGGTCTAAGGATAATATGAAATTCTCCTTTACTCAAAATTACTAATGATCAGGTCCATTGACTCCATGTAGTAATATTGAGAGCGGGTCAATCCAATATTTGTATCCCACAAATATCTATGAACCTTGGCAGCAAACCTATGCTCCATATTCATTCCTTATGAATATCCACCAATTTTAGTTCATAATAGTCTTGCTTCATATTTGTTCCCACAAATGTGATCGACTACGGACTTTTAAAATAAGATAACTTATTCATGGATTAAACATGCAAAATTAGAATTTAACTCAAGATTCCATAATCATATAAAAGAGTTAAATTACGTAAGTCTTTTAAACGTAAATACAAAATAGATCAAATCCAATTACTAGAATATCGAAGTCCTAAGCCACTCGCATGACGCTCATGTTTCGGTCTTTCTAGGAGCTTCGTGAATGGATCCGCAAGATTTTGATCAGTTCCAACTTTGCGAATACATATCTTTCCTTTTTCAACTTCATCCCTTATGTAGTTGAATCTCCGCTCTATGTGCCTTGTCTTTTGATGCGAACGAGGTTCCTTGATTTGAGCAATCGCACCCTCGTTGTCACAAAAGATTTCTAGGGGGTCTTGAATGGTAGAGACCACCCCTAGATCAGTAATGAATTTTTTCAACCATGCAGCTTCCTGAGCTGCCAATGAAGCGGCGATGTATTCTGATTCTGTAGTGGATAATGCTACCACTTCCTGTTTTGAGCTCTTCCAAGAGACAGCTCCTCCATTAAGAGTGAACACATACCCAGATTGTGATCGAGAATCATCTCGATCAGTTTGAAAGCTCGCATCCGTGTAACCTTTTATAGCGAGTTCCTCCTCACCAGATCCATATATCAGAAACATATCCTTAGTTCTCCTAAGATATTTCAATATGTTCTTAACAGCCATCCAATGACTGTTTCCTGGATTCTGTTGGTATCTGCTTGTCATGCTCAAAGCGCATGACACATCCGGTCTAGTACATATCATCGCATACATGATGGATCCTATAGCAGAAGCATATGGGATTTGTTTCATTATCTCTTGCTCACCCTTTGAGCTTGGACATTGAGCTGAACTCAATATAGTCCCTCTTTGAATAGGTACCAAACCTTTCTTGGAGTTTTCCATCTTGAACCTTTTCAAGATTTTATCAATGTATGTACTTTGGTTCAAACCTATCAAGCGCCTTGACCTATCCCTATAGATCTTTATTCCCAAAATATAGGCAGCTTCACCAAGATCCTTGATGGAAAATCTACTTCCAAGCCAAGCCTTAACGCTTTCCATGGTTGGAACGTCATTTCCAAATAGTAGAATGTCATCGACATACAATACTAAGAAGGTTATTATACTCCCACTAGCTTTCTTATACACACAAGCCTCATCAGCGTTCTTGATGAATCCAAAATTTTTGATTTCTTCATCAAAACGATGATTCCAAGTTCTAGATGCTTGTTTCAATCCATAGATTGATTTCTTTAACTTGCATACTCTATTAGGATGTTTCGGATCGACAAAACCTTCAGGCTGAACCATATAGACATCTTCCTCAAGATATCCATTTAGGAAAGCGGTCTTGACATCCATTTGCCAAATTTCATAATCATAATGTGCAGCTATGGCAAATAGTATCCTAATAGACTTTAGCATTGCTACAGGCGAAAAAGTTTCATCATAATCAACCCCTTGAGTTTGAGTGAAACCCTTAGCTACAAGTCTTGCTTTATAAGTATCCAAGTTTCCATGCATATCAGTTTTTCTTTTGAAAACCCACTTACTTCCAACAGCTTTGGAGTTGAGTGGTGGTTCAACCAATTCCCAAACTTGGTTGTCATACATGGATTGCATCTCAACGTTCATGGCTTCAAGCCATTTGTCACAATCATTCTTGGACATTGCATCACGGTATGTGGTTGGTTCATCCGAATCTACCACGTAGCAACCTTCTACAAAAAATCCATATCTTTCAGGTGGATTGCTAACTCTACCAGATCTGCGAACGTTTCGTGTGTTTTGATCAACCACTTGATCACTTTCAACAACCTCTTGTTGAGTGCTAGTATCAACCAATTCTGTATCATCTTGTGGTTCTTGATCCTCATCAAATTTCATTGTTCTATTATTAGTTCCTTCCTTAAGGAACTTAGTTTCCAAGAACTTACCCTTTCGAGCAATAATAACATTTTGCTCACTAGGATCATAAAAGTAATATCCTAAATCATCCTTAGGATAACCTATAAAGATACACTTAGTGGATCGGACTTCTAATTTGTTTGGGGTGTATTGCTTTACATAAGCTACACAACCCCAAACTCTTAAGAATGATAGCGATGGAGCCTTTCCATGCCATATTTCAAAAGGTGTCTTCTCCACTTTCTTGGTTGGAGCCATATTCAATATGCGAACAGCGGAAAGTAAAGCATAGCCCCAAAATGATAGAGGTAAAGTGCTTCTAGCCATCATCGATCGAACCATATCTAATAGGGTACGATTTCTCCTTTCAGACACACCATTATGTTGTGGTGTTCCAGGTGGAGTAAGTTGTGAAATAATTCCACAACTCTTAAGATGATCTTGAAAAACACCACTTAGGTATTCACCTCCTCTATCACTACGAAGTACTTTGATTGTGGTCTTGAGTTGTCTTTCTACTTCAGTTTTGAAGTCTTTGAACATTTCAAAAGCTTCATCTTTGTGTTTCATTAAGTACACATAACCATATCGACTATAATCGTCAATAAAGGTAATGAAGTATCTTTCACCATTCCTAGTCATTGGTCTAAAAGGACCACATACATCCGAATGTATGATACCCAATAATTCTTTTGACCTTTCAAAAGTTTTATTAAAGGGTTGCTTTGTCATTTTGCCTTGTAAACAAGATTCACATACATCAAATGAATCATACTCATTTGTTTCTAGAATACCATTCTTGCGAAGAGTTTGCATGCGATTCTTGCTTATATGTCCAAGGCGACAATGCCAAAGATAGGAATCACCCAAGTCCTTCTTGAGTTTCTTGGTGTTGACATTGTACATTGAACTACTATGTGACGCACCAATTTGATCTATTTCATATATACCATTTATGGGTATAGCTTTAAAATAAAATATGCCATTCATCAAAACATGAATATCATAATCAATAAACTTAAGATCAAAGCCACATTGTTTTAAAAGAGACACGGAAATAATGTTTCTCCTTAACTTAGGAGCATACAAAACATTCTTCAAAATTACTTCCAAACCACTTGGAAGCTTTAACAAGTAGTCTCCTTGGGCTTGGACTTCAACTCTTGCTCCATTGCCCATAAAGAGACTAATGTCCCCTTTGTTGAGTTGTTTACTTCTTTTGAACCCCTGCAACAAATTGTAAATGTGAGTTCCACATCCGGTATCAAGTACCCATGTATTTGAAGAAATAACATTTAGTTCAATATGTATAGTAAAGATAATACCTGAGGTATGCCCCGCATCCTTCTTATCTTTTAACGCATTGAGATAGGTCGGACAATTCCTTTTCCAATGACCTATCTCTCCACACTCAAAGCATGGATCTTGCGCCGCAACCTTTTGCTTCTTTTCCTTCGGTTTGATGGGCGTGATGGCTTTCCTCTTTCCCTTTCCTTGGACGTGGCCCTTGCCCTTAGCAACACTTGCTTTGGGGTTGGAGTTATGTCCCCTTTTTCCTTCATTGATTGTTAGAACGGGTAAAACCCTTTTACCCATTCCCGCTTCGGCCGTTCTTAGCATTGCGTGAAGCTCACCAATGCTTTTGTCCCACCCATTCATGTTATAATTCATGACAAAGGTTTCAAACCTTTTGGTCAAAGAGTTGAGGATCAAATCCGTAGCCAACTCATTAGACACGGGACAATTCAACCTACGAAGCTTTTCGATGTAGCTTTTCATCTTTAGGACATAAGATGAGACGCTTTGGGTTTCCTCCATACGACATGCATGAAACGCTCGAACCGTTTCGAAACGTTCCGCTCTAGCTTGTTGAAGGAACATTTCCTTCAATTGAGTTATCATGTCGTATGCCCCATGATGCTCGAAATCCTTTTGGATTTCGGGAATCATAGTCCCTAACATGAGGCAAGAGGCTTGCACCGAATCTTTGGTGTACTTGACCCAATTGTTATACGCCTCCTCATCTTCCACGTTAGGCTCGTCGGGAATGGGATCGTCTAAGACATATGATATCTCTTCTTGTTTGAGAACTATTCTCAAGTTGCGATACCAATCCATAAAGTTATTATGGTTTAGACGATCCTTTTCAAGGATGGTTCTTAAGGATAGGTTACGGGTGTTATGGGTAGAGGTGTTTGCATTGTTAGCGGCCATCTACAAAATTTAACAAAGTTTTATTTTAGTATTATAAACAATTTAATTATTAATACCCTTTTATTCCAAATTTTAAAATAATAATTAAATTCTAGAATCCAATGATAAATCAAATTTCGGTTAGGTGACCTTTATCCCGTTATTTGATTTAACAAGGTAGTCAATCTTGACAATTGCAACCCTTTGCAACTTCTAGAGGTATGGGACCATTCGAAATCCTTATTTCGTGTTGGCATGTTTATCCCATCAACACCATTAGATCCCATGCTTAGGTGACCTTTATCACATGGTTTCTAATTCAAGTCGTCCTACTTGTATAAACATGTAAGATTAACATACAAGTGGTTAGGTGACCTTTATCCCACAAATATGTTAATATTACCCTAAGTATATTAGTTTGCTCAAAATGGTTAGGTGACCTTTATCCCATTAAAAGTTTCCTAATACGTTAAGTGTCATACAAAAGGATGGTGTTAGACTTGTTTCTTTGGTAATTATGAAAAAAGGGATTTTAAATTTTTCAAATATTCTAGTTGAAAAACATTATGCCATATCCTAACATGCATTTAGTAATATGGCTATTTTGAAAACCAATTTTCAAGGTTCTAGTTATAATCAAACCAATTTTATTATATATGAGTGATCGCTTAGTTTTAATAAACCCATTTAATTAAACTAATTGACGCGATATTACCAAATATATATTAGAACCCGTTTTATGCTTGTTGTCGTTCCTATGTGACGGTTTGGATATCCTAATATCTATCAACCACACATTACATTAAGTAAAACAAACAACCAAGCATACACATGCAAAATATAGTCATAACCGAAAACCGCTAAATTTGACCATACTTGTTAGCCGAAACAAGTATAGGTCATAAGTCACACCTAAGGGACAAAACATGACACAAGGATGGAATGTTGACTCCCACTTGACCTTGCATCCAAATGCTTCAAGTATCCTCTCCAAGTTGTTGTGTTCTTGTTGGGCTTGTTAATGGGCTCCAAACTTCCAAAAGTCTTCTTGGGCCCAAGAGTGAAATTTATGGGCCTAATGGGCTTGAATCCCATGATGGGCCGGTGAGGCCCAACAAGCCCAAAATTTCGGTCCAAGGCCCAAATCCACCAATTCTTGCATCTTCAATTTTTACAAAATGTATCCTAATACATATTTTTCTAAAAAAAGGAAAATGCAACTAATCTATTTATTACATACCAATTTATGAATAAATAAATTACACAAGCCTAAGATTATGAATTATTACAACCATATTGAATAATAAACATAATCAAAATACACATAACAACAATCAACACATCCAAGGTCTAGGTTTCGGTTATGACACATCCAAACATACCAAATGTTCTAAGCATGCAACCTAAGCAACCAATGCCCAAACATCACCAAAAAAAAACGGGCCCCCCCCCCCAAAGAGGCTACGGCCCCCCCCCCCAAAATTTTACAATTTTGATATTTCAACATCCAAAAGTTAAATGGTTTCCTAAGATCTTTCCATGCATGTCAAGATCTTACAAAACCATGAGGGGTAAAATTCACCAAATTTTTCGGACCTCCCTTTTCACCCATGAAAAATCCGAAATGAATGAACACAAAAGAAGCATAAGTCCTTGTAACCGGCTCTTGATGCCAGTGTTGGGTTTTATACAAGATTATCAAAGTTCAAATTAACCATATTTAACAAGAAAACGCAACGGAAGCTTAGATTTTAAAACTTGTTATGAACATACCATTATGTTAAAACTAAAACCCGGAGAACAAGGATCAATATTACAAGAACAAAATGCTCACAAAATGTAAGTTGTACCTTCTTATACCTTATAAGAAGATGTAGGTGGATGAAGAAGATGATGTCTTCAAATGGCAAGGTTGCAAAGAAGAAACCCTCAAGCTTTGTATACCCCAAGCTTTTGAGCAACAACACCAACTTGTTGCTAGGATTTTAACACTTGAACAAGCTCACAAAAAACCCCAAAATCTGCCCAAAATGGCCGTGGGTTTTGAGAGAGAGAGAGAGAGACTTCTAGCTTGTTTTCACACTTGAGATTTCTTGAAAGAAAAAAGTAGTTTGCATGTGTTGTGTATGGAGGATCAAAAGGGGAACCCAAGACAAAAAATAAGGAGCATCTTGGTTTTGATTGGGTAAAACCACCACCCCACATGGGTGGCCGGTTTTGAATTTATTTATTTATTTATTTTTTGTTTTGTTTTAACAATTAAAACATCTCCATCTCATACTTTATAAAACTAATTTTATAAAACATACATGCTATCTTAATTATTTAACCAATTAAATAATTAATTTATATAAATAAATTATCCAGATAATTTATTTAAATCATCAAGTGTAATTATTTAGGAAACCAATTTTCTAATTGCGCAGTGTTCGGTATTCGTCTAAGTGATCAAATCACTAAAAGAATACATTTGGTGTTGTCTAGCTTGTTATTGGGTATGACCCGACTTGGATCAAACACAGTTAGCCACATTAATATAAATATGTGTCTCGGGCATATGAAATTCCAACAATTCCTTCAGTTGACACTGAATGATTGAGAGCTAAGTGCCTTGTGCGTGTAGCCTTGCTGCGCGGGTGGCCTTCCCTGATGGCTTGTATCCGCAGCTGCGGGAACAGGCAGAGTCCTTCACCATTGGGAGGCATTTCCTGCGGGAACAGCTTGCGTACTGCGCGTAAGGACGTCACGTCTCTGAGCATGGTGGGTCCTGCGGATCCAGTTGGTTTCTGCGCAGACGTCCCTCTTGAAGGTGAGTCTTGCGGGTCCAACTGGGCTCTGCTGGGACCTACCTCTTCAAGTCCCCCCAGTCCAATGTTCTTCTCATGAATGTTTAATAAAGTGAGGTGAACTTTTGGACTTTAAGCAAAGGGTTTTGAAAAGGGTTTTTTAAGGTTTTCCATGGGGATTCTTCCCGCGGAAGTCCTTGTCACTTGCAGAAATTCCCGACTTTCCTGCTTGATCTTTAGGTATGATGTGGGTAGGTCTGTAACCTCCTCGCAAGTCAGGAGCGTTGAGTCCCACTTGTGTGGATTCTCCATGGGTTTTGGTAGTTTTGAACATAGTGATCAATTATGTTAAAACCATCAATTCCATCCTGGAGCTTCAATGTAGTTCTCGACGTTCCCGCTATGCGGGGATGTATTTCCGTTTCCGCAAGCATTGCCCAGAAGATCCTTCTTGGTTTCAATTCTCAGCGGAGCGCTAGGTATGTGAAGGGTTTTGCCTTGACACTGTACCCGCGCTCGTCTTACGGTTACTTTACTTCCAAGGTATTCCTGGCGTCAATTCCCTGCGGGTGCTAGGTATGTGAAGGGTTTTGCCTTAACACTGTACCCGCACCCTTCTTATAGTTACTTGGTTGCCGAGGTATTCTTGGCTTCAATTCCCTGCGGGTGCTAGGTATGTGAAGGGTTTTGCCTTTACACTGTACCCGCACCCGTCTT
>NW_027499821.1:0-20763 GCF_021521415.1 Bidens hawaiensis | reverse complement strand
GTGTAATGCAAAACATAGTCGACTCTTATTAGGGTATTATGATGATTGGCACCCAAAATAAAACACAAATTGCAAAAGTAATATTGAATCTTTTACTTCATGTTCTTACATAAAATATTTTGTTACAAAAAAATTTGATTCTATTAGACTAACTATACAAATTAATGTTATCTTAATCTTTGTGACATCCTATTATGACTTTCATTGAGTTATCTCCTAACCTGAAAAAAAAAGAACAAAATTGATAGATTTTTTATGACTACACAAATGTGACAAAAGAACAATAAAATATTTTGTTTGTATGGATCATATGATTATCATTATCATTTTAATAATAGATTCAACTCAAAGTTAGTATAACAATAGGTAGTTAAAATACTTATCATACAACTTTCACTTATTAGTTTAACTCAACCTCCATTTCAAGTCTAGCTAACATACAGTCATGTTTTTATGCTAATTCATATATAGAATTCAACATACTCTCAAAAGGATATCAAAAGTTTACCTGTGGTGTCTTCACGAAGGGTTTTAGCAAGACGACCACTTTCAACACAGATCATGCTTACCTTTTATCCTATCTGTTTAAAAGCTCGATCAAGCCCGTAGCAAGTGTTGAATACAATACTACTACAAAAAACAAAACCTGTTCTGACCCGCTATTAACCGAAAACAATCTGTCAAAATTTCCAAAAATAACCTTAGTACCAACTGAAATTATCCTAATTAGTTCACCCACATGTTGGCCCGTTAACACACTCCGAATATCAGCCTGCTTCCGTATCACAACTGACCTGGAATGAACATAGACAACCATATATGAGATTTCTAAATCAATATATTGAAACCCCAAATTCCACTATTCAAAACATCAAATGCTTATAGATGCCCAAAAATCACACGTTCAGATGGGCTTATGGTCATAATCATCTACTCAGGTCACCAAACTTATAACATTTAAAAATATTAACACAACTCATTGCCATTATGAACAACACACGGCTCAGCGTCGCCATGGTTGCGCGCCATGTAGCGGGCTACCATCATCGCCAACTAAAAGAGAGAAAGAACTGAATCTTGCACACCATGATCAGAGAATATATACATACGCGTTGTGGGGTGTAAGAAACAACTTGTAATAAACCTTGTTTTACACATCAGAAGCAATATTTATTGCAGTTTCCAAAATTGTCAACCGTAAGAGACAGAAACAAAATTCCAACCTTTAAAAGTCTATACATGATGGTACTCCCTTCATGGCCAGTCTTACTGATACAAATTCATTAATTATTTTTTGCATATACTAACTCAGACTACAATGTAATGGATGTGCTCATGTGCCAATTCAAGAACCCTTTGGCCCGTTAAAATCTAACATCGCTTGTTAAGAAGTGTTCAAACCGCAATCACTTTGCAGGCATTTCTTTCAGGATGTGAAGATAAATACGACGTCACATACTCAAGTACACAACATCACATCTTACCTCCGCCACCACCACCGCCTAGGGTCTGTAGATGGTGGTGACGGCAACCGGAAAATATGAGAAAGAAGAGAGAAAGAGGTAATATGTGATGCATTATTGAGACTGATGATAAATCTATTGTTGCTGTAAATGGACGTTCACTTAAACACGTGTTAAAGAACAGTAGATACGTGGAAGTCTGAGAGAATGGACATAGTGGTACAACAAAACCTGCGTAAGATACTACCAGCAATGCTTAACAAAGTTGTAAATTAATATATATATAAATAACTTTTATTTAGGGTGAACTTGAGTTAAATTAAATTTATTTGGAATTCAAGTTTCAAATACGAATTGAATCGAATTTGACATAAACTTTGAATTGAATAAACCAAATCCAAATCATTTCGAATACGAATTCAGACGATACCAAATCGGTGGTACCGAATTCGGTAATCGGTACCAGTATCGAAAACACTCATACATACCTACAATTCCATTACTTCATTAGTATCCCCAGGCCTAACAACATATTATTAAGGGTATATTTGGTTGGAAGTAATGGAATGAAGAGAGAATAGAATGAGAAAATGAATGAAATGAACAAGAGAGTGAAATGGATCATTACAATTTCTTTGTCTTGTTTAGTTAACTTATGTGAATGAAATGAATAATTACTTTATGTTGTTTGGTATAAAAAAATTGTAGGAATTAATGAAGTAGAAATAATAATAATATTCCTATCCCAAAATATATATTTTTACTAAAAATGAAAATGGTGGTGGTGGCGGTTAGGCGGGGTGGTTGTGGTGGTCGGGGTGGCGGTAGTAGCATTGGTAGTGATGACGATGGTAGGGTGGCGACGACGGTGGTGGTGGTGGTGGTCAGGTAGCGACAATGGTGGTGGCGTTTGTGGTCAGGTGGTGGTGGTAGCGGTGGTGGTGGTGGCGACGGTGACAGTGACGGTAAGGTGGTGGTGGTGGCGATGATGGTGGTGGTGGTGGTTGTTAGGTGGTGGTGGTGTTAAGAAAGTAGGATGAGGAAGGAATGAAATGAAAAGGGGGGGGGAATGAATGGTTTTGATGGAATGAGATTTCATGTGTAATGAATGATTCCATTCCATTGAGTAACCAAACGCCACTTTCTTTATTCCCACGTAATAAATCATTTCATTCCCCATATCATTCATGCATACCAAACACGCTACCTACGTTATTTTTGTCAAAAAGACTTGTTCAGATTTGGGGCTTTTATTGATTTTTTATTATCCAAGTTCACTTACTAATGTTAAATATATTTATATGTATATATATAACCTTTTTTAAAAAAAAATCTATTCTCTCATCAACAACATGTCCTAAACGTTACCCGAGCCCTGTCCGACATTGAGATGGCCCTGACTACTAGTAAGTTATAAATTCTTATGTTACTTAGAAGATGATCATCATCCGCCAAAGTACAATCCAAATATCACCATATGCGAGATAAAAGAGCTCCGAAGACTAATAGTTATGCACAACTGTAAACTGTTTGAGGCTGATGTAGGCCACTAAGACCCACTTGTCCCGGGTCACTACAAATATGATAAAAGACCATGCAACTTGCAAAGACTGAACCAATATAAAAACAACCAACTGGAGAAAAATATTGGTAATCCTAAATGGCAAGTGCATTTGGCAGACATATAATACGCTAAAGAGAAATACAATGTGTGAATTAATACAACTCTTATACATAGAAAATATATTTGTGTATTAATTGAAATAACGTGTATGTATTGAGTTGGTCAATTTGAATTATTTGATGACTAATTATCACATAACATAACATAAAAAAGTAACGAGAGTATTTTTATTTTAAAATTTAAACTTAGATTTGTATATGATACATACTTTATGTAAGAAAAAAATTGTTTCAGTAAAGAAAATCTAAATAGTTAAATGATATCATTATCATCCCGTATTTATCGTTTTTGAATTTTATTAAAAAAACATTAATGTAACGTAACATGATGAATTTTTAATTACAAAAGTTTAAAATTACTTAAATAAAACTTAATTGATATATATCCACCCGACTTACAATGCCCACGTTTTAAAAACCAAACAAAGACCATTTCAAATGGTATTTATATATTTGGTTTGAATTTTGATTATTGTAAAAATTCTCAATTCTACATTAAACGTTTTCAGATTTATTCAATGATTCAAAGAAATCACTAAAAGTTTTTTCTAATTATCTAAAGTGACTCAAATTTCATTTACAAAAATATATGTTTTCAAAAGTTACAGAAAGCAGTTTTTACGTTTTGTATCGGTATGCACTATGCAGGTCTCATTCTTAATATTTAAAATATACTTGATCATCCTTTAGGTTTCATTTTTGTGTAAGAGCATATGACAAAATAAAAAAACCAGTTTTTTTTATATCATCCCATATATCAACCCTCATGAACTACATGTTTCTTTCAATTTTTATCATGAACTCCAAATCCAATAATCAATCCGATATCCACACACAAACGCACACCGAAGTGACAACAAAAAACAAGCAAGCAAGCAAGAAAGAAAGAATGAAAGATCAATTAACATGAAAATTCCAAAAAGAAATTACATACACATTTTCCAAATCTACAATGTCACATGCTTGATTTAACTTAGCCACAAAGGGTGAAAGTGAAACAAAACAAATGAAACATAAACAATTGCTAGAGACCTAGAGTGATTTTAAAATATAAAGGATAAAACATGCAAATTGATACAACCATAAAATATGTTTTTCTTGTAATTTACTTGGTGACATTATGGATCACATAGAAAGCCCCTAGCAATAAAATCTTAAAACAAACAAAATATCCAATTTGGATCCTGCTAAACAAACTAAAGGTGAATACTTTTATACGGATAAAAATTAGGCCGAAATGATTTATTTAGATAAGACGCCTCATTGTGTAATTTCATTTTGTTAGTTTCATCAATGCATTGCAAAGAAACTTTAAAAGACGCACATTGCAACATCCATTTTAAAAAAAATAAATACGTATACATGCTTAGTTATTGTTGACTACATTTATGATTTTTAAAACGAGGATACACACACTCTAATTCTACGTTAAAATTGATAAATACTTATAATAAGATACAAACCCTAACTATTTGATTAGGGTTAATAGTTAAAAAAATTTGAAAAGAAAATAAAGGAGAATTCAACACTTTAGTGCATGAATGATTAGATTAGATTAGATGTAGGCATGTAATTGAACTGAACGCTTGGTAAACTATCTGTGAACTGTTTGATGGGAGGTTCGTTTTATTAATAAATGAACGAACACAATCGATTTGTTTACATGGCTAATTAGACGAGGGAGCAAAGTAGATACATATGTGATGGAGCAATGAATGAATAAAGGAGGTGAGTCGGAGGGAGTAAAAGAAGGCTTAAAAAGCAAGTAAAGTAAATTAAAGTAACCTGAGCCTGACAGCCTGCTGGAGTAGGCCCAAGCTGCTACTCATCTCTTTCTCTCTGTACTGTATGATTGGTTCGTAGGTAGGTCTTTTTCATATTAATATTAAAATTGCTTCTTCTTCATCCAGTCTTCTTTCTTTCTTTCTTTTGTTTTGATTGAAACCAGATCTAGGTCACTCGTACCACTCAGTTTCTTTTACCAATTTCAATTCTGCAATCAGCTCTTTGATTTCGCCCAACCTGTTTCTATCACTCATTGATTCATGCCGGATTATTATTACTACGAATCGATATTATTATTATTATTATTATTATTATTATTATTATTGTTTTTCCGCCTTCTTCGCTGAGGTATATCTCTTCATTTAATTTTATAATTCACTCTGTTTTTTCACAATTCTTTTCCTCATTTAAGATATTACTATTAGGTTTATTTTCTTTCTTTCTTTCTTTAATTTATTTATTATTTTTTCTTTCACTGAAATCTGGTCCTTAATTTATTATTATGATTCATGATCAAATCTAACTAACAATCATCAATTGCTTAATTGTTTCTGCTTCTTGGATCACTAGTTTGTTCAGATTAATAATAAGTTAAAACTTTAATGGCCTTATTTTATGGATTGCTTGCTTTGATTATCAAATATTTCCTAACAAGAAACCGTTATTACTATCAGAGTTAATGATTAAATCTTCAAGTGCCATACATTTATCTGATTCTTTTATTTCATATCACAAAACGAACACTGTCTTAGAAGTTTGTTACTTTCATGTATATAATATTAATTACTGTTGGACACTGGTTTTCTCCGGATCGACTTTCACTTGGATTGTGGCTTCATGATTAATAGCAAACCAAGACACAGTACATAAATAAGATTGAGAATAAACAAACAGACTCACTCTTGATCAATCATTATATGTTCAACTGATGCAACAACCGACTAAAACGTATGTTTGATATGAACACCATACTTGTATGTTATAATACAAATGACAGTGTTTTAACATTTAGACTTAATTACATGGCCTTCGGCCCATATTGCATATCCAGTCATAAACTAAGTAGATAAACAAGTAATGACCTCAATCTTTTAGTGGATTAGTAGATTAATAATTACATAAAGTCATGATCTCAAATAGTTATTGATGAGAGATATTTGTTTGTGTGTTATAAAGATGAGCAACATGACAAGTGAAAGCAGTGAGGATTCTCCATCAGCTGATGAAGTAAGCTCCGGGACACTGAAGAAAGGTCCATGGATATCGGCTGAAGATGCAATTTTGGTGGAATATGTGAAAAAACATGGAGAAGGGAACTGGAACGCTGTTCAGAAGCATTCTGGGCTTTCTCGTTGTGGGAAAAGCTGTCGGTTACGTTGGGCAAACCACTTAAGACCTGATCTGAAAAAAGGTACATTTACACCTGAGGAGGAGCGCCAGATTGTTGAACTCCATGCTAAGATGGGTAACAAATGGGCCCGCATGGCTCTTGAGGTACTTTCCTTCCTAATTATACTATGTTTCTTATTTGCATTACAGTTTGTGCTGCATTACAGTTCGTGCAAATTTTTAAAACTGCCTTATATAATTAGCCTCTGTTTGGTGTGGTAATTGTAAATTCATACATGTGAAATTATGAATATGTGTATGTGTGTGTATACATTTTTTGCAGACATTTTTTATATCAATATCCCCAACATGTACTTGGGCCACAAATAAGCAATGGACATGATAATGTAAAAAATGTGATCAGTTTGCTTTGGACATGATGCTACATTTTATGGATTTTATAATAGATTGATCTTAGAGTCATCTTTAATCTATTGCTTGTTTAAGAAATTCAAAGAAAATGAAATATTTAGTGGAAACTTGTGCAGCTTTATTTACTAAAATTCCCATTATGGTTTTGTTTTCAGTTACCTGGACGTACAGACAACGAAATAAAAAACTTTTGGAACACAAGAACCAAAAGAAGACAGCGTGCTGGATTACCGATTTACCCTCATGATGTTTGTTTGCAAACACTAAACGACAGTGCACAAGCCCAAAACATGGTCACATTCAATGCACCTCATTCTGAAGACTCGCCAAATGCTGATACCTTCCCAATTCCACCTGTTGAGTTCAAGAATTTGGAACTAAATCAGGACCCAGACATCCTTGATTTACCATCAGGCAGTTATCTTAATAATGGTAGTTTTCTATTCCCCGTGCCCAAACGGGCCCGGACGTCCAATACTTATCCAGTATTTGATGGTGATCCCAATGCCTATTTCAATGGCAACACTTCTTCTTCTGGGCCCAATGTATGGGCTCAGAAAATGGAGCTCCCTTCAATCCATTATTCTATCCAAATGGGTAGTTCATCCCCACTTGAATCTGTTATTCGACAGTCGGTTGCTGACAGGGACAGTGGGTTGTTAGAGGCAGTGCTGTTACAATCCCAACATTTGAATAATTCAAGTGTTTCTCGTGACAGTTCGTCTCAGCTTGATGACTGGGGTGGCTCACCTTTGGGTCATTCTGCTGCCTCTGTTTTCAGTGAATATACTCCTCATTTAGGTGATGAACTTCAGTCTGTTGAGGCTATTTCAGGTAACAACTTTATTTAATAGTTATAATACTAATTGTCTATTAAAGTTTTTTTGTCGATGATTTTGTCTGTTACACACTTGTTGCACAGATTCAAATGCTTTTTACTGCAACACAAATTCAAAGTTTTGCTTCCTACAATTATATATTCTTGTTTTGTTTATTTCCGTGCAAAATTTTCATAAAACAATAGAGGTTGTTTGCTGCAGTTCTGAGTTCAGTCAAAACATGTAATTTTGGCCTTGGCGCTATTTTTTTTTTTGTTAAATAATCAATGTGAATATTATTTTTAATTAGGTGGCATTATGCATAAAAAACACGCTTTGGCACATTGCCTTTTTAGCTTATCTTTTTCTATCTTACCCGTTGACCTAGATAAACACAATATGAAATTTGAAGTATATTGAATGGTATGTTAGATATTAATTTTTTGGTTGGGTGAATATGATATTATGCTTCGTATTTTAGTTATTTTGTTTATAATTAGTGGAAAACAATATGTTATTTTGAAAATCAATCTGATTGTTGAAGTTTGGATGATTAGTTAAGCATGAAGCGGAGGAATTTGGTAAGCAAGAAGCCCATCTGAATCCAATCTATTCAAGACCAGATCTTGTTTTGGGGAACTTGTTTAGTTCCAGCTCAAATGCTGCACACACCAGCCCAATTCGGGCACTTGTTGGTGATGATAATTTTGGCTCACCATTTCACTACGAGTCTACCGGAAAATGGGACGACATTTCAGAAATCTGTAGAGGCTTGGGAAACCGTTAAATGTGTGTTTCAGTTTTAAAATGACTATTTGGTGAGATAGTCATTGTATTGTGCTTTAAAAGGACTTTTCAAACCATTTTTTCTTCTTTTATTTGAACAGGCCAAATTCAAGTGGATATTTGTGATTGATGTAAAGACTGTTTCAGCTATATTTCTATGATGATTCTAAAGACTGTTTCTGCTATACTTCCATGATGGTTGTTTGAAATAATTATTTGGTTAGGATCAAAAGTCAAAACGGCTAAAAATAGGTTTCGGTTTGTCTTTAAAAAGTATTTCAATCTATTATGAATAATAGTTTTAGGCAGCAAGCATCAGTGAAGCTTATCAATAGTTGACAAACCCGTGAATCCGACAGTGTTATATGACTTGGATGTTGGATCACCATTAGGGTTTGTTTTGTTATGCAGAAGTACAAGCTTCGTGTACTTGTGCTCAACCGTTTTTTCTTGGGTTTTCCTAATCGGTAAGATGATTCAGTAACTAGTTACGAATATTACTAGACAAAAAACTTGAACATTATGTTGTGAAATATGAATTGAGATGGTAAATTTGCTTATGTGGATGAGTTTTTCTTATGTAAATGATAAAAGAAGTATAAAGTCATTTGACAAACCATATTATGAAATCAATGTTCGGATTTAGTTAAGTTAACTGAAAAGAAACATTACTACATAGTGCTAGCAGTGTCCAACTCGCAGAACGTAAAACATACCACAAACAATAGTATTCATTCCAAATCGTATACTGCAATAAACGACATCAACACACTCCCCAGCCATAACTTCCCATCCCTCTCCTCAACTTCACTCACAGCTCTTACGACTTTACCTTGTGCGTCCTCCAATATCTGTAAAACCTTCCCATCCGGACTGTACTTGATAATAATACCATGAAGCCGACCACCAACAGTCATCAGGTAATGATACTTGATCAGGATCGGTAGTTTCAATAAAAAGGTTCTAAATTTCGGGAATAAGCCGCAGATATAAGCGCACATCGACCGGCGCGTGTGAATGGCAACCCAAAATTCACCTTTTTCATTTGTCCTCACATTGTCCGGGAATCCAGGTAAAATGGCAAATACTTCAGATATCCCTGCTTTCTCTCCCTTTACAAAATACTTCAATAACCTGTATCACAAGGGTGATAAATACTTTGAAACAATGGAAATGGCAAACTGGTAATTCCGAGCTCACCTGCCTCTGGACCCCTCGCAAAAGACAAAGAAAGAACCGTCCTTGCTGAAGGACACGCCATTTGGGAACTGGAGTTTGTCAAGAAGAACACTTGTCTTTTTTGTGACCGGATCGTATTTCAGAAGTCTACCTGTGTCGTCCGCTGAGAAAACTACATGCATAAAGTTCCTGAAAATAAACAGTCATAATATATATAGTTCAGGGTTAAACTCAAGTCTAAAATGTCGGGAGCGGTTAATGAACACAATCACCACTCAAAAGTTTTTGAAACAAAATATAAGCAACTTTATGTCAGATTGCAGGATTTATAAGAAAATTAATTGGTGATAATAAAACCCAAATTGTTAAAATTCTGAGTTTGTTGACCAAATTGGTCAACCACAGCTGTATTACATGTTTCGTAGGATGGTTCTTGATTAAAACTAAATGACTACATATTGAAACTTAAGCTTGGATTCTAAAGTCAAACAAGAAACTTAAATCATAATGTTGACACTTTGTAGTATACAAAAATGTATCCGACGAATAAACCTACGTAAATTTGTCAAATCACAAACAATAGGGATAATAAAAACCCATCAGTCCATGCTGTTTCTAAATCTATGCAGTGTTTTGACAAAAAAAATGGATGGGTTTATTTTTACTAAAACAAAACGGCCTCACTCTAACTATATCAATGAATTAATGTGTAACTTTTTTGAATAAATACCTTCGGTGATACTTTGTGCTGCTATCTGTAAAGTATATGTTCCCCTCGTCATCAATGTCCAGATCATTTGTGAACTTCAGAGGAACTCCTTCAATCTCGCCAGACCGCCCTCTGGCCCAACCGTTAGCAACCCGAAATACGCATCCGCAATATACAAGTCACCAGTCTTCTTGTCAAACCGCAACCCCAACGGCCTCCCACATATATGCTCAGTAACCAAAGATTGTTGGCTTTCTGTCACATATCTCTGACCTGAAACATAAATGCACTTTCAACCAGGCCTGGCATTTTTCACCTTTTCGGTACCAATTTTGGTACAAAGTTTTTAGTTTTCGGTATCGGTACCTGTATTTCCCGAATTTGACACGAAATACTGGTACCGAACCGAGCATTTCGGTATCACCCACAGTCCCAAAATTGGGTTGATATGGGTCATATTTTCGTTGATGGGTGTCTGTTTCACATAGAACAGGTCAAAGGGGTTGACCGAGACAACCCTTTCTAATGAAACGGGTCAGAATGGATTGGTGAAAATTTTCACAGGCCGGTTGTTGTAAATTTTCAAACGGGCCAGAATGGCCCGGTGAAAATTTTCTAACGGGCCAGAATGGGTTGGTGAAAATTTTCAAACAGGTCAGTATAGGTTGGTGTTAATTTTCTAACGGGCCAGAATGGGTTGATGAAAATTTTCAAACTGGTCAGAGTGGGTTGGTGTTAATTTTCAAACGGGCCAGAATGGGTTGGTGAAAATTTTCAAACAGGTCAGAACGGGTTAATATGGGACGCACAATCTGGCACTGGTAAGCGTGGAATGTGCCATCAGACGTGTAACTAGTGTCATTATGCGAGTAATGTGACACCGGTACACGCGTAACACGGCATGGAATGGATAAGCAATGCTGGAACGCGCGTAAACAGCATTAACATGCCACACTCGTAACCGTCGCCATTATGCGCATTTCCTTGGCCCCGGTCGGTGTAACCGACACCGGAAGGCGCCTAAGCGGCATTTAAACACGCATAACCGGTGCCAAACCCCGAAGCAAAGCTGACAACATTTCTGTTTAGACCCAAAACCCGTTCTAACCGAACCCTGGGACCCCTCCCATCCCAAACTAAATCAACCCGTTCTAACCAGTGACCCAAACCCGTTTGCCAGTCCTAACTTCAACCAACAACAACAACAACAACAACAATAATAATAATAATAATAATAATAATGTGTGCGTGAAGAAACACTAATCGACCCCGGGCAGATTACGGATAATCTGGGGGTTAAATAGATGTTTCCCACGATGGGTTAGATCCGGCAAAGATGGTTCTTCTGATAACCTGCAAAACAGACACCGTGAGCTCGTCACTGAGAAGGGGGGGGGGGTACCTCCTTGTGACCACCCTCCGGCGTGAGAATCAGACTAGATTGCTCTTGAATATAAATGTATATTAAGAGATTGCTAGAGCAGATATCAGGTATAAGATATAAGATACAAGATAAGATGAGATGATCATACCATTTGGGGTATTTATAGCCGAAGGTAGGTTTCCAAGAAGGTGTAGCCGGCTGAATAGTATTCCTGTTCTACCAACTGTGGCCTACGCACGTGCCATGCTGGTAGTTGGTGGGTAGGCAGCGGCTGACAGTGACCAGGCCTGCTGTGTACTATTCCTTTTCCACCAACTGCAGGCTATGCACGTGGTATGACAGGAGTTGGTGAGTAGGCAGCGGCTAATAGTGACATACAGTACAAGAGTATGCTGCTCGCCATACTGTTGTTAATGAGCTGTCGTATCTCTGGTCAGATCTTTTGCCCATACCTCGTCAGGTACAGTACAAAAGATCCTCCAGTATCGTACGGACTGGCTCATTTGGGCGGGAGTATTCCCCCTCCCGCCTTTGTGCGGGATTGTTCCCGGCTTTGCTCATTCCTTCAGGTGATTACTGAATTATTGAGAGCTAAGTGCCTTGTGCGTGTAGCCTTGCTGCGCGGGTGGCCTTCCCTGATGGCTTGTATCCGCAGCTGCGGGAACAGGCGGAGTACTTCACCATTGGGAGGCATTTCCTGCGGGAACAGCTTGCGTACTGCGCGTAAGGACGTTACGTCTCTGAGCATGGTGGGTCCTGCGGATCCAGTTGGTTTCTGCGCAGACGTCTCTCTTCAAGGTGAGTCCTGCGGGTCCAACTGGGCTCTGCTGGGACCTACCTCTTCAAGTCCCCCCAATCCAATGTTCTTCTCATGAATGTTTAATAAGTGAGGTGAACTTTTGGACTTAAGCAAAGGGTTTTGAAAAGGGTTTAGTTTTAAGGTTTTCCACGGGGATTCTTCCCGCCGAAGTCCTAATGTCACTTGCAGAAATTCCCGACTTTCCTGCTTGATCTTTGGGTATGATGCGGGTTGGTCTGTAACCTCCTCGCAAGTCAGGAGCGTTGAGTCCCACTTGTGTGGATTCTCCATGAGGTTTTGGTAGTTTTGAACATAGTGATCAATTATGTTAAAACCACCAATTCTATCCTGGAGCTTCAAACAATATAGTTCTCGACGTTCCCGCTATGCGGGGATGTTATTCCCGTTTCCGCAAGCATGGCCCAGAAGATCCTTCTTGGTTTCAATTCCCTGCGGAGCGCTAGGTATGTGAAGGGTTTTGCCTTGACACTGTACCCGCACTCGTCTTACGGTTACTTTACTTCCAAGGTATTCCTGGCGTCAATTCCCTGCGGGTGCTAAGTATGTGAAGGGTTTTGCCTTAACACTATACCCGCACCCGTCTTATATTTACTTGGTCGCCGAGGTATTCTTGGCTTCAACTCCCTGCCGGTTGCTAAGTATGTGAAGGGTTTTGCCTTAACACTGTACTCGCACATGTCTTATAGTTTCTTAGTTGCCAAGGTAAGGGGTATTTTCCCGCTTACTTTTGAATCTTTTTGAAGTTTTGAAATTCGAAGAGTTGGTGAAAGGATAAGAACAGTCCAAACTGTTGAAACGTCGTCCGACGGTTTCTTCTGACTGTGTCAGGACGTGCAGGAAGTTATGGCGACGTGACAGTACATGGTCATTCCAGACGCTTTTTCAGGCGCGTGGGCGCGATTTTTCGGTCGCGTAGCCGCGAAATTAATGGCACGCGTCCTTTCAACAGCTGTTGCCAGCTTGCACTTTGCCACGTGTCATAGTTTCATTGCACCTGTGATTTCTCTCTCTTCCGCATTAAATTCATCGCATTAATTGCGATGAGTATATAAAGGGGGAGAGGGTCCTTTGTAATTCACACTTTCACTCCTCTTCTTGTAAGCATTCTCCTGAAATCATTCCTTTACCTCCAAACCATGTCTTCTACTCACGATTTCGAAGCTGCTGCCGAGGAATCTGACGTGCACGTCGAGATCCCGACGTCTACGTCTGATAAAGACGATAAGAGCACTGCTGGCGAATGCCAGTGTGCTCTTCCCACTGAGCTTTTTCAGTACATCGTCCGGAAGTTCATGCTTGAGCCGTTCGAGCCTGAGTTTCCGGAGCCACACCAGACGGTGTACGATGCCCCCAAGGGCAAGATAGGGGTGTACGCTGCATTCTTCGTTTATGGGAATCTCAGGTTCCCATTAACGAAGTTTGTATACCGTGTCTTGGAGAGGCACGGGGTGCATTTGACGGTTGTACACCCGATGGCGATCGCCAAGATCCGCCACTTTGAGTGGGTGTGCCTCATTCTGGGCGTGGAGTCCCATGTTGACCGGTTGATGACCTTCTATTCTTGGAGGTGCATCCAGGGGTGGTACACCTTGGTCAACCGGATCAAGGGGCTGAAGATCTGCGCAACCGAGCGCAGTCTTCGGTCGTGGAAGAGGGAGTTTTTTTATATCTCCGCTCGCGTCGTTCCGATAGCGATGACGTTTAAGAATGGGATAGCACTCCCCGCCCTTCACGCCCCAAACTACCAGGAGGCGGAATGGTTCGCCAAGATCTCCCGGATCCAGACTCCGGTGTACCGCTTTGCGGAGTCTGGGATGGTGATGCTTGGGATGAGCCGGGTGTGGAAGGAGGCGTCACAGGTTCCCATCGTCCTCGAATACGGTTTGAACTCTGTCCCTTACGGTATGCTTTGTCTTATTTGTTTATATAGGTTTGTCTTCTAACTGTTTCTTTTATTTCAGAGGGGAACGACTTGCGGTCTCTCCTGCAGCCGCGGGAGAGTGATGGTCCTGCTCGGATGGGTACTCATGCTCTCGATGAGAACGAGTTGCCCATCTTGAGCAAACGAGGGATCGGTTTGTGGAGGTCTACCCGCCAGGCCACCCTATTCTGAGCGCCACGCGGCCAGGTAAGGCGTTATTCAACCCTCGACCTCTCAATGCTGAAACCTCTGCTGGAATTCCTCTAATCTTGTCATCTTCTGATGAGGAATCCGCAGATGGTCCTCCGTTGGTGCGGAAGAAGAAGGCTGCCGGCGGGAAGGGGAAGGCGAAGGTTGCCTTCACTGCCGATCCGGAGCATCGGTCTGATTCAGAGACCGAAAGCGAGGAGGTGGCGGGGAACCCTGGTGGTGATAAGACCACTGCTCCGGAGGCTGAGACGACCGTCACCTCCGAGCAGCCCAGGACAACTACGGTGAGCGGCATGAAGAAGCCGGCTCCATCGGGTTCGTCCCCGCCTGTTCGCACTTTTAGGCTCAAAAAAACCCGTAAGTACAAACTTCCTTTACTTTTTAACTTCATATCTTTCCGCCAATATACTTACTTCTTTGTGCAGGCGTGGATGCTACCGCATTCCAGGGTGGAGCGGGGAGGAGCACCTCCGGACCCATGACGGTAGGCTTGGTCAACCTTCCTGAGGCAATGACCCAGGCGGCTGCGCCTGCTTCAGTTGTTGGTTCAGTTGCTCACCTAGTTGAGCCAACTGTTCCAACTGTGATGACATCTCCGCCGGCTGTCAGTGCCATATTTACTGAATCTTTCACTGAGCCGGCGGTGACTATTTCTGCGGGTACTTCCGCAACGGCGACCACAGTTGTGAGTTCACCTCCGGTGAGTTCACCTCCGTTGGTTTCTACCGCGGCGGCCTCCATGCCTCCTCCGACGTCGGCAGCTACGGCCGATCCTTCAGGTATGCTTGGGGCTTCTCGCCAACCTCTGCCTCCTTCCCATCTGCCTGACCTCTTGGATGGATTTCCCTTGGGTTCAGGTGATGGGTTTGGCGGCTATCGGCCTGTTGTCGACCCTACAGGTGCGTAGGGTTCTTTTGGCCTTTTTTTTTTCTAACTGCTTTTTTTCCTATCATCTTTTCCTAACTGCTTTTTGTTTTTTGCAGTGTCGGATTCCAATGAAGTGTATGTTCCACGATGGAACATCCGCCGAGGAACAACCCTTCGCACGCCTGTGGAGTGCGTGGAGTGGGCTCGTCACGCAGCTCCCAGTGGTGCGTTGGGGGAAACAATGGCTAGCTACCAGGAGGGTAGGCTAACCAACGAGCTTCGGATTCTCCTGGCCCGGATGCAGCCGCGCGTCGAGCTGCTCTGTCGTGAAAACAAGTTAAAAGCAGCTCGTATTCAAGAAGTAGCTCAGGCGCGGGCTGTCCGGGAGGAGAACAAGAGGCTTACCGCAGTGGCTGCGGAAAAGGAGAAGGCCTTCAAGGCCCTCGAGGTTGAAGTTCAGGCCCGGCTCGAGGCCCGTTCCAAGGCTGCCCAAGCTGTTAACGAACAGCTTCGGCTGGCTAAGGAAACTGCACGGAACGCAACTGAGAGGGCCACCAAGGCTGAAGCTGTTGCTGAGCCTCTACGCCTCGAGAATGAGGAACTTAAAGCCAAACTAGAGGCGCTCCAACAGGCTCATGATGCCTTGGCGATGGAAGACGCCAAGAAGCTCCAAGAGATCTTGGACCAGAGGGGGGTGCTTGACCACACTGAGCGGAAGCTAAAGGGCGTTGAAGAGGCTGCGGCTAAAGAAGTGTTGCTTGCCAACCTCAACAAAAGTGAAGCCGAACGCGCCCGTAACCAAGCTCAAGCTGCCCTCCAGGAAGCTCTGGTTACCAAGGAATGGCTTCTTCGAGAAGCGTTGTCGCAGGTAAGCTTAGCTTCATAATGTCTTCACGCTTTTCTTTGTAAATAGAAAAGGTTTTGATACTTGTATTTTTTCTTGTAGGTTGTGCATCGAGTCTTCACGGACACATCATACGACGATGCCATGAGCGCAGCCCTCAACGCTTCTCAAGAGGATGGGGAAAAGGCCGGCTTCCTGCTTGGTCTAGGGTTCGTTGAGAAATGCATCCCGCCTTCCAACTTCCCTTTATATGATGTTGATACTGAAGCTGTATATGACCAAGCAGTGAATCAGTATGCCGCCTTCCCGCATCCGGTGGTGGAGAAGGTGAACGAAGTTGCTGCTGCTGATGATGGGCTAGCCATTCTAAAGACCTTCCTTGAACCGCCACAGCCAACTGATGGTGCGGGTACAAGTGGGTTTGGAGGGAGTGGTCCTGAAGCTTGAACCTTAAGATCCCTTCCCACTGTTAGGATAGGTTTAGCTTGTATAGATTTATATTCTTGTAGGCGGGTAGTTACCCGGCCATTCTTGTAATGAATTATTATGAAATATAAATCTTTGTGCGGGTAAGACCGCTACTTTCACTGGATGACTTGCTTTATAAACGTTATATGACTTGCTCATGCATACTTTAGTTTAAATTAGCAATTTTCCAAGTGTTTAGAATAAGTTAACCTTTGAACGTGGTAGATAATAGGTTGAAGTTTTGCTTCCTCCTTCGTGATTGTGCGGGTAGGACCGTCACTTACACTTAGTAGGATGGCTAAACTTTACCTATATCTGACCTGCGTGGAGGTTTTCCTCATCTTTTTGTTAGAAATTTTCTAAGTGTTTAGAATAAGTTAACCTTTGAACGTGGTAGATAATAGGTTGAAGTTTTGCTTCCTCCTTCGTGATTGTGCGGGTAGGACCGTCACTTGCACTTAGTAGGATGGCTAAACTTTACCTATATCTGACCTGCGTGGAGGTTTTCCTCATCCTTCTGTTAGAAATTTTCTAAGTATTTTGAATAGGGTAACCGTTCGACGCGTGGTTGTCAATAGGTTAGTTCGGTTTCTTCTATCATGATTTGTGCGGTTAAGACCGGCACTTTCATTTAGTGGGATCACCAAACTTTACCTATGACTGACCTGCGTGAAGGTTTGCGGTTTTTTGTGTTTATGCGGGTTTTGCAGCCTTCCACAAGCAACGATTTCTTTACACTTATTTATGCGGTGAAAACCGGCATCAGTGTTTTGAATAAATTAACCGTTTGACGCGCGGTTGTCAATAGGTTAGTTCGGTTTCCTCCATCATGATTTGTGCGGTTAGGACCGGCACTTTCATTTAGTGGGATGACCCAACTTTACCTATGACTGACCTGCGTGAAGGTTTGCCGTTTTTTGTGTTTATGCGGGTTTTGCCACCTTCCACAAGTAACGACTTCCCCACTTATGTATGCGGTGAAGACCGGCATATCAGTGTGGAAAGTTCATAAGTATAAATGTAAGATCATCAGCATCGATGTTCTAAGGAGAATCATTTCCATTAGAAGTGGCTCTGGGCCTTTTCTTTACAAATTTGGAATTGATCTACATGCAAACTGTGTAATTGAGCTCCCTTCCATGTTGTTGGGATGGGAGTGCCATCGAGCCGATATGCACCTGGTTCGGGATCTCGTTGTTTACGCAGTATGTAGTCTCCAACATTGAAGCTGCAATTTTATTCGTGTTTTCCCCCAACTGGGGTTCTACACGCATCAGCCTGCTCAGCGTTCGTTACGCCACGAGGTGCGCGAGCGTCCCATCTCTGACAAATGCTTCGACGATGTCCTTTACGTCTGTGCATTCTTCAGTGTTGTGGCCTTTTGTCCTGTGAAAGTCACAGTATTTGCTCCGATCAGCATTGTGACGATGTCGGATTATTGGAGCCTTTGGCCATGGGAGCTCCTCAGTGGCGAATATCTCGGTGACGCTTTTGGTGAGTGGCGTCCATCTGGAGTTCTGGTTCGACTGTACGTTATCCCTTCCGCCTAACCGATGTTGCAAGCCGGATGAGGTGTCAAAGTTTACCCTTGACTGCCAAATGCCTAGCTTCCGCTTTTTGTTTAGTCGGGCGGTAAGGACGTTGTCTTCTCTTGTTTTCTGGGTGTAGAGGTTTGTGCTCTGGGGGAGATCTCTACCCAGTTGCTTCTCCGTTTCCGCAAAGCGTTTAGCTGCTGTCATGATGACATCCCATGTGGATGGCATGCCATCTTTACCCGTTAAGGTGCGGATGAGCTCTGGGTCGTTCGCGCCCTGGATAAAAGCAGCGCGAACAAGATCTTCGCTAATATTACCCAGACTTAGCTTCTTTGAGTTGAAGCGAGTGATGAAGTCTGGCAAAGATTCATCTTCCTCTCAAATGCATTTGAGGATTGTCCATTGCTCTTCGGTATACTTTCTTTGTTGGCTGAAGTGTTGGCTAAACTTCTGTTGGAAGTCTGCCCAATCGTAGATGTGGTTGACCGGTAGACGATCGAACCACGCTCTAGGTGGCCCAACAAGCGTCATTTGGAATATGTAACACCACGTAGGTTCCGTCCAATTACTGACGGTTGCCCCCGCTATGAATCTGTTTAAATGATCGTCTGGATCAGATATACCATCGTAAGTGCCGATGTTGGACATCTGTTTGGCACTTTTCGGGGCGATTGCTTCCGCAATGTCCCTTGCAAATTTGGACGTTCCCAGCATTTGCCGCATTTGGTCTAAATGCTTTGGAGAAGTCACGTGGGTTTCCACCCGCGTTTTTTGGCTTGAAGGTTTCTCCAAAATGCCTTTTCGGTTGGGAGTTCGTTTCCTTACGCTTCCCTTTCGCCTTATGACGAGGGTTTGCGTCACTATCGGATTCCTCCGAATCATCATCCAAGTACTCTATGAATTCCTCAGGCTGTTGGAGTGAACGTAAGCGTTCATCCAACTCAGCTTGGAATTCTTTTTGACGTGCCTCCGCCCACGCTTTAACTTCATCGAGTGTTTGGCGGGGGAGCCTCGTTCCTTGTCTCTCTAACTGGGTATCGGTGAATCCCAGTGAGAGATTATTTACTGCACTTGCCCCAGCTTGGGTAACTGGGGTAGTGTTCGTAAAATTTACTGCACTTACCCCGGCTTGGGTAACCGGGGTAGTGTTCGTAAAAACTGTGTAGTCGTCGGTATTCCCCCCAGTAGTTGAGGTTGTGGTTACCGGAGTTTCTTTAACCATCTTTCCAGAAGTTTTGAGAAAACTGAAAAAAGAAATTAAGTTCTAGCTTTTATGCACGGATGGCGCCAATGAAGAAACACTAATCGACCCCCGGGCAGATTATGGATAATCTGGGGGTTAAATAGATGTTTCCCACGAGGGGTTAGATCCGGCAAAGATGGTTCTTCTGATAACCTGCAAAACAGACACCGTGAGCTCGTCACTGAGAAGGGGGGGGGTACCCTCCTTGTGACCACCCTCCGGCGTGAGAATCAGACTAGATTGCTCTTGAATATAAGTGTATATTAAGAGATTGCTAGAGCAGATATCAGGTATAAGATATAAGATTCAAGATAAGATGAGATGATCATACCATTTGGGGTATTTATAGCCGAAGGTAGGTTTCCAAGAAGGTGTAGCCGGCTGAATAGTATTCCTGTTCTACCAACTGTGGCCTACGCACGTGCCATGCTGGTAGTTGGTGGGTAGGCAGCGGCTGACAGTGACCAGGCCTGCTGTGTACTATTCCTTTTCCACCAACTGCAGGCTATGCACGTGGTATGACAGGAGTTGGTGAGTAGGCAGCGGCTAATAGTGACATACAGTACAAGAGCATGCTGCTCGCCATACTGTTGTTAATGAGCTGTCGTATCTCTGGTCAGATCTTTTGCCCATACCTCGTCAGGTACAGTACAAAAGATCCTCCAGTATCGTACGGACTGGCTCATTTGGGCGGGAGTATTCCCCCTCCCGCCTTTGTGCGGGATTGTTCCCAGGCTTTGCTCATTCCTTCAGGTGACTACTGAATTATTGAGAGCTAAGTGCCTTGTGCGTGTAGCCTTGCTGCGCGGGTGGCCTTCCCTGATGGCTTGTATCCGCAGCTGCGGGAACAGGCGGAGTACTTCACCATTGGGAGGCATTTCCTGCGGGAACAGCTTGCGTACTGCGTGTAAGGACGTCACGTCTCTGAGCATGGTGGGTCCTGCGGATCCAGTTGGTTTCTGCGCAGACGTCTCTCTTCAAGGTGAGTCCTGCGGGTCCAACTGGGCTCTGCTGGGACCTACCTCTTCAGTGCGGTTCATCTGAAATGAACCAATTACCTATTTGGGGATGTATAGGCAAAATCAGACCAAAAGTTCCCGTTCCAGAATACAACCCGGCCATCAGCGAGGCCAGTATACGGCCCACGCCCTTAGCGGATCAAAAGTAACACTTTCAGGCCTTGAATCTCATTCAAAAACCTTACCTCCGACTTCTGTAATAAGTTTTCAGAGTCCTTGTCCTTTGGCAGCTCAGACCACGGCGTCAGGTCCACTTTGATGGCCTCAA
>NW_027499820.1:0-82878 GCF_021521415.1 Bidens hawaiensis | reverse complement strand
TTTTAATTTTTTTATTATATTTATTTAGTATATATATTTAACTTTGAAAAATTTACATTACTAACCTAAAACATAACTTTAAACCATTTTTGTTCCCTCTTCATCCTCCAAGGACTAAACTGCAAAATCTATTGTTTTAACCCAGAAACCCGTTAACCCATTAACTCTTAGACCCAAACCCATGATCCAAATACCAACCCGAGACCCGTTTAGCTTGCTTGGACATCAATTTACGGCGTAAATTTGGTAATTGAATCAACCACCTTATTAATCATGCCTTAAACGACTTTGCCGACACAGATAATTTGGAAACCAAGATCAGTTGCTACGAATTAAGATATTATACTAGCCGTCCTAAACCTATATCGTGATTATACTTAATTTGCATTATATTCTAACTGCTTTCTTCTGCACCTCCTGAGGGACCTCACTAACTAAACTCCCTATACGGTTTTGATTATTGCAAATGCCTTTACCCCGTTCGTGAACTCATCTGGCCGGCCCTGTTCATGCTCGATTAATCCTCCTATAATCATCGTTACAGGTAATTAATCATACCATTTGAATCGTTTTTGAGTCTAGATCATTAGCCCTATCAATATTCAAACAAACATTCAACCGATCATCAGATTTGAGTTTTTAGGGTTTGGTTATGAAATTTGATATGAACTGTCTATGTGTTTATGTTTTGGAAATTGTTTCTTAAACGCAAGTCACCCTTGGGTCAGCTGGTTAACACACTGGACTATGGGCACAGAGGTCGCGGGTTCGACCCTCTGCACCCCGATTTTTTAGTATATTTATGTTATTTTCTTTCTAATTATTTAAAAACTATAATATTAATAGTAATAACCAATTAAAAAGCATTATTAATGAAAACCGACTTTATAATACTCGTTAATTCACGTTTTCGTTCACTTGTATACATAAAGATATATATATATATATATATATAAATATATAAAGAATATTATAACTTAAAAACATAATGTTTTAATGAATATATAAATCAAGTAAACTAATTTTATATATATTTATAAACTACAAATAATAATTATTTAGTTATTTTTCTTAAAAATCAAAATAATTATTTTATAAAATAAAATCTTATATTATTATTATTATTATATCATTTAACTAGTTGTCATAATAAATATCATATTTTACTTAAGCGTATTCGTTACTCTCGTTCTTTTAGGCTTCAACGTTCGCGTGTGACTTTTCCCGTATTCTCGTTATTCTAATCATCTGTTGTTCGTCTATCGAGGTGAGTACCACATTCCCCTATTTTACATTTTTTTCCACGTTTTGGGGACATATGCGCAATGATGTAAAACTCGCTAGGCGGTCCCTAGGCGGCCGACCCCCTTGTAGGGAGTACTCGGAGTACTCGGGAAGTACTCGGCTTGTACTCGGAAATGATAAATATAACATAAAATAATTATTTGATATTATATATATCTTAAGATAAGTATAATTCATGTCAAAGTAAGCATAATTCAAATGAAAAAAAAACATAATTCAAAAAAATCATGTTTTGCTATTATTTTAAATATTTTAATAAAAAATTAGAAAAAATTAAAAATAAAAATAAAATTTTTTGGCCGAGTTGACCCTGGAGCCCGAGTAATCCCGAGTACTCCGACTTTTGACCGAGTTGGACCTTGGCGAGTAATGGTGTCCGAGTTGGGAAAAGGCGGCAAGGTTGATGTCCGAGGACCTTGGAATCGCCGATTCCAAGGCCTTGGAATCCGACTTTTACAACACTGCATATGTGTAAATATACTTTTCATATATACTTATACTCAAAAACTGCAACTTTGTCTTATGTGTTAACAACTTATACCTTACTTGTTTATGTGCTTATTTGCTTTGTATGCTTCCGCATTCGGAGAGGTCCAACATAATCTCAGTCTAGTATGATCATACGCCAGTCGTTAGCCTTTGTGCTTCTCGACATCTCAATTATACTTGCTCATTTGGTTAATTTGTTATTCTTATATGACTTGTTGCAACTACATATTTTTGTTATATATACTATATGTACAACTAAACTGGTGTGTTGCTCACTCAACATGTGTTGTTGACAAAATTCTATTTTATACGCATATGAAAGTTATCGTAGAAACTTAATGCAGGTTGATGAAGACTTAGTGAAGAATTTAAGTTATAAAATAATTAATCAAGATCATTGGTCATATAATTTGTATTGTTGTATGGATTATGTATTTGTTGTATTTGATTTATTTGAAAACTTAATTAAATTAATAGATATTGTCATTTAAATATTGTGCTTGATAGTAACCTTGAGAGTTGTGACAATTAGTTCGCGCCCCGGCATTTCCACCGTAGGTTGGGGTGTGACAGATTGGTATCAAAGCCGCAGGTTTAAGATAGGTCGTTAGAAATTGCCTTAGACACATGTTTAGGAGCCCTATATGTGCCTATCTGTTTGCCTTATGTGTTCAAAATTAATTGTTTACAGCTTTCCTAGATAATTAGTTATTAATTATTGTATTGTTATGCACACACACACACAAACTCGGAGGTTATGCCTCAATATTCAAAGAAAACTTTTCAAAAATTAGATTGCTTTTATTTTCGGGAAATTCCTTAAGAATTCTCACCGGCTGTTTTCACTCGTAAACCTTAAGGCTAGGTTATGTGGCATGTCCCTATGATAAATGAAAGGGAAAGAGAAACTGTGAGTTGGGCACTGGTAAAACGGTTCCAAGAACCAAAGGTAAGACGCTATTCCTTACCTGGGTGATAACCTGACACCAATACTCAGCCCAATGGACCCGAGCGAGACCCATAAATGCCATATGACCGACACCTTAGGTTAATTTTAACCGAATTCATGGTGATTCGTGGCTAAACTCGGTTTTTCCGATTATTGTGTTCCGTTATTTAAATGGTTAGTTGGGTGAAAAATCCATGGAACCCATGGGCACTCCTACTATTCATTTCTTAACTTGATTTTGCATTTTTGTTGGAGTAATCAACGTGGTGATTCACAAGATTCTCCGACTACCCATATTTATTTCAATAGTTCGTATTTAGTTTGGTCGGTTAAAACGCCGTGTAACGCTCATTGGGCCGACAAACTTCATTGCATTGTTAATTCGTTAATTAGTTAGGAAAATTGAATTGCCATGTAACGCTCATGGGCTGTCCAACTCAGTTGTTTTTCGTTAGTTCGTCGGGCCATTCAAATTGCCATGGAAAGCTCATGGGAGGCCAACATCCACAATTTATATTTCGTTAGTTTATTGTTAACTTAATATTCTAAAATTTTAAACTGATTTAACTCCTCATGTAGTCATCACACATTAATCTTGTTGATTACATCACTTAATAACTATTTACGCTATGTACCCCATCATCTTATAAACTTTTACTTTTGATCATCATGATGCAATTCCTCACTAATTAAGACAACATTATTATTTTCACATAATTAAATATTTTACTATTCTTATGGTTCCTCAATTTATACTTCCATTTATAAATCTTTATTTTTGGTCCCTATAGAATAACTCATTCAAGAAACCAACGTCATTCTCGATATCAATCATTTGATTTTTTTTCACGATCAACGTATGGCTTCCTGTATCTCCAAAGAGTTAACTGCTGCGATCCCTAGGATACTAACCCAAATTCGGAACCTCAATGCAACCGATTCAACTTTTCCCACTAATTCCTCTGCTGGTGACTACAAACCTCTACCTCCACTCATCCTCACAACAAGATATGTAAGAACCTTGCTGTAACAAATCCTACCCACCCACAGTCTCCTCAAACAAGAAACATTACCTCGGTCTTTTCCCGTTATGCTCCATGTGTAACCATCATCACTTGGTTAAATCACTATGTCGTCGCTGCACCCAATGTAACCATTATGGCCATCTTGCTAACACATGTCGTGTCCCGCCTACTGCACAAGCTGTTCCGCAACAACCTACCCCTCATGCTCAACCTGATGTTCCTAATACTCGTGCTTGCTACCTTTGTAAGGACCCAAATCATCTTCGTATTACGTGCCCTCAACTTATCCATGCCCATCAAGCCCAAACTATGACTACATCATACTACTTGACCTCATGTCCCTCAAGCTCCTCCCATCAATCAAGGTCAGCCATACTTAATAACCCAACACTACCAAACCTCGCAACCACAAGCTCAAGTTTACCAAACAACTTTCTTGCAAACCATTCAAGCTCAAGTTTTTCAAGCAATGCCGAATCAATCTACCTCAACTGCTCCTACTCCTGTAACTCCTCATGGTGCCTCAAATCACGCCAATTTAGCTACTCAACAATCATGAAGACCTTTGTTGTTCCCTTTTCCTATCTTACCTTATTTTGTCTTTTTCTTAATTACGTATTGTAACGTCTCTTATGGTTTGGAATTATTTCAAATTTGAACTATTTATCTTATATTATGAATAAAATCTCTTGTGTATAATAGATTATTTATTAAAGTCTACTTCTATCTTATTTCTTATCTTCATTAACCTTAACTACTTATAAGCTACCCCTTCTTGAACTTTAAATAATTATATCTTTACAAGTCGACTTAAAGATTCTTTGCTTTACTAAAATTCACTGCAACTTTTGAAATTATTTTTATACATTGGTGACTCTCTAGTGTTCTAAATTAGAATTTCTTAAAACTTTTGTTTCCTTAAAAATCATGTTTTAATCAAACGTTTTGTAAATCCACACGATGGGACGAATCATGAGGACCATCCGACGATAACAATAATTATGGTCCGGAACATAATTATCGAAGTCCTCACATGGAAATCATGATGCGTAATATTGTGTGTCGTAATAGAGAATTGAAAGTGGTTGGGATAAGGACATGGTGGATACGCCGCTGGTACATCCTATATATAAGTGCCCTTATCGGATTTACATTTGGAGCGTTATTTTAACTATTCAAAGTTCGGTGTTCTGATAATTTTTTTTTGAAATTTTATCTTAAAATTTTCTTTTCCCCAAACTTTAATGGTGTTTTTACAGTATTCTTTAATTTCGGGACGGAATTCCCTAAAGTAGGGGAGACTGTAACAACTTGATTTTTTTATATTATATATCCGTTGCCAGACCCGTTTTTAAGTTCGGAAAATTTTATCAAGAATATGTCGCGTTCATCGAGTAATTATTATATAATTTTAATTGTTTATTATATTTATTTAGTATATATATTTAACTTTGAAAAATATACATTACTAACCTAAAACTTAACTTTAAATCATTTTTGTTCCCTCTTCATCCTCCAAGGACTAAACTGCAATATCTAATGTTTTAACCCGGAAACCCGTTAACCCTTTAACTCTTAAACCCATACCCATGATCCAAATACCAACCCGAGACCCGTTTAGCTTGCTTGGACATCAATTTACGGCGTAAATTTGGTAATTGAATCAACCACCTTATTAATCATGCCTTAAACGACTCTGCCAACATGGATAATTTGGAAACCAAGATCAGTTGCTATGAATTAAGATATTATACTAGCTGTCCTAAACCTAGATCGTGATTATACTTAATTAGTGCATTATATTCTAATTGCTTTCGTCTACACCTCCTGAGGGACCTCGCTAACTAAACCCCTTATACGGTTTTGATTATTGCAAATGCCTTTACCCCGTTCGTGAACTCATCTGGCTGGCCCTGTTCATGCTCAATTAACCCTCCTATAATCATCGTTACAGGTAATTAATCATACATTTGAATCGTTTTTGAGTCTAGATCATTAGCCCTATCAATATTCAAACAAACATTCCACCGATCATCAGATTTGAGTATTTAGGGTTTAATTATGAAATCTGATATGAACAGTCTGTGTGTTTAAGTTTTGGAAACTGTTTCTTAAACGCAAGTCACCCTTGGCGCACAGAGGTCGCGGGTTAGACCCTCTGCACCCCGATTTTTTAGCATATTTATGTTATTTTCTTTTTAATTATTTAATAACTATAATATTAATAGTAATAACTAATTAAAAAGCATTATTAATGAAAACCGACTTTATAATACTCGTTAATTCACGTTTTCGTTCACTTGTATACATACATATATATATAAAGAATATTATAACTTAAAAACTAATGTTTTAATGAATATATAAATCAAGTAAACAAATTTTATATATATTTATAAAACTACAAATAATAATTATTAAGTTATGTTTTCTTAAAAATAAAAATAATTATTTAATAAAATTAAATCTTAAATTATTATTATTATTATTATTATTATTATTATTATTATTATTATATCATTTAACTAGTTGTCGTAATAAATATCATATTTTACTTAAGCGTATTCGTTACTCTCGTTCTTTTAGGCTTCAACGTTCGCGTGTGACTTTTCCCGTATTCTCGTTATTCTAATCATCTATTGTTCGTCTATCGAGGTGAGTACCACATTCCCCTACTTTACTAGTTTTCCACGTTTTGGGGACATATGCGTAAATATACTTTTCATATATACTTATACTCAAAAACTATAACTTTGTCTTATGTGTTAACAACTTATACCTTACTTGTTTATGTGCTTATTTGCTTTGTATGCTTCCGCATTCGGAGATGTCCAACATAATCTCTGTCTAGTATGATCATACGCCAGTCGTTAGCCTTTGTGCTTCTCGAAATCTCAGTTATACTTGCTTATTTGGTTAATTTGTTATTCACTTATGACTTGTTGCAACTATATATTTTTGTTATATATACTATATGTACAACTAAACCGGTGTGTTGCTCACTCAACATGTGTTGTTGACAAAATTCTATTTTATACGTATATGCAGATTATTGTAGAAACTTAATGCAGGTTGATGAAAACTTAGTGAAGAATTTAAGTTAGAAAATAATTAATCAAGATCATTGGTGATATAAGTTGTATTGTTTTACGGATTATTTATTTGTTGTGTTTGATTTATTTGAAAACTTAATTAAATTAATACATATTGTCATTTAAATATTGTGCATGATAGTAACCTTGAGAGCTGTGACAATCAGTTCGCGCCCCGGCATTTCCGCCATAGGTTGGGGTGTGACACTCGTAGTATTAATACTTAGAAAATCTCATTTTTGTTTTAGAGCACTAGTGAGGATATTCGGTGACGCACACCTCTCTCGGATTCTTTTTGTTATCTTCGCAAACAGTGAGTTTCACGGCCCCTTTTACTCTTTTTAAACGCTTTTATTAGGGGGGAGATAACATACTCCACGCTTTAGGTTTTGTTATTCTTTATATATCACTTGCAAGGCTAAGTGGCGAACAAACCAACTAAAGTCTTTCATAACATCAAACCGGATAATATTTGGATAATAGCGAGTCACTGTTGAGTAGTACTACTGGGTTTGACAAACCCCACCCGACTCTAAACTCGACTGTAGGTCGAGTGGGTGTAATCTTGGCTAACACATTACCATGGTCGTGGTTGACATGGTGGCAAGGCAATTGTTAAACACTCAGCTTCGGTGTCGAACACTTAGTAATGCATGCTTGATAGGTTAGCTACCTATTGATATATAATTGATTTAACATTATCTGGTAACGCTAAAACGCAAACGCTTTATTTGTATAAACTTGTGTACTCACCAACCCTGTGTTGACACTTTTAGTATGTTATTCTCAGGTAGCCGAGGCGAACGCGCGATATAGGACATGCATTCGCTAAACACTATTGCTTTAAAAACTTCTTTTAATTTTTATCTTGATAACTTGGGTTTTAAGTCGTCCTGTGTGGCGCAACTTTTTGGTTTACAATTTACGCTTCCGCATTTCATTTAAGACTTGATGTTTTATTGGTTTTGGAAACTTTAAATATGGTTGTTAGTACACGGTTTAGCGTCTCGAGTCTTTGTATTTATTTTTAACGTATTTGTCATTTTGTTTAATGTAATAAACAATTAATTTATCTTATAGTTCGTTAATGTAATGTCTAGTTCGCTAAGGATGTTTAGCGAACTAGATCTAAGTTGTTTTCCCTCATGTTTTGTTAAGGATGTTTAACGAATTAGGGGGTGATTCGTTAAGTTTATTTCATTAAATGTATGTAACGAAGTAGACTCTAGTTCGTTATAGAATGTTAACGAACTAGGTCTATCTTCTATATATAGTGAACACTGTTCACTGCTAATTTAAGTTTTGAGTTTATATTATCGAATCTCTGTTGAATTACTCTCTCAAGCTTCATTAACATATTCAATCTAATTATCTATACTATACTATATTATAAAGGATATAGGAAGGACAAATTGGTAATTTGTCAAAAGAGTCTTAAAAATTAAGAGGTACCATGCAATAAGCATAGGGTACAAATGTTTAATGCATAAAATCTTATCCAACCAAAATTTTCAAGATCCCGCCTAAATATGCTGTTCAAAATTTGAATTAACCAAATATCACGATATCTCTGTACTTGCATCTCTCTCTCTCTCTCTCTCTCACATCAAAGCACGGTTCTCCATTCCACAACTGTTCCTTTTTCATCATCATCATCATCATCATCATCATCATCATCATCCTTTAAGCAGCTCATTCCTTTATTACTCGAGGGTATCCAATAACGGTCACAGTTCCAGATCCCTTAATCGGTCTGATTCAATGTGTTACAAAGGCGGTTACAAAAGAGTTATTGCCATTATCATTTGGGTAAATTTCAAACCCTAATTTGGTTTATTTCATCTTTATTTCTACATTTTAACTGTGTGTAGAAGAGTCCTTGAGAGTCGGTGTGATGACGAAGGCTCTCTTCATCTCTGCGCCACTGCTTTCATAGCTGGTCCCATGTTGTGGATGAGCACAAAACAAGCAGGTATTGCATTCAAATAATAATCTTCTGATTTTGAATTTAGGGGTTTAGAATTGGGGTACTTTTAAGGGTTCTTTGAAATTTGATCTTTCTGTATGATTTACTTTATATTAGATATGATTCAGGTTAGTGCTGAATTTCATTATCACCTCAGACTTAGCGAAGATGAATTCTGCAGTAGTAGTATCATATTTGGTAACACAAAAATTTGTTAAGCTGTTTGCGACCTGGTTTCTAAACCTAGATTTTATGTTTTGGTTTTGGTTTTCTTGTTTATCAAGGTGATGATTCTTTCAAGATATCGTTTTACTTGCTATTATTGCTTCTCAGCAGACAAAGAAAAGTCTAAGCTATCCACCTTGCAGGGATCGAGGTATTACATTTGTGTTTATTTAACCTTGATTACATATTTTATTCGGTCATGAACATTTTAAATGCTTTTTATGGAAAATTTGGAAACTGTTCCATATCATTCAGAAAAAAAACTAAAAGTTTTATTTAATGGACTTTCTTTATTAGTTTAAAATGGTTGCATAAAAAGAGTTTTTCAAAAAAATCTAAAGTTTTATTCAATATACTTTCTTAATACTTTTGATATGGCTGCATAATGTAATATTTGATTGCTTTGTTTTATTGAGTTACTTACAATTTATAACTTTTGGAATCTTATAAGTTATTTAAATAATCAGACTAAATGTATTTAAAGTTTATTTTGAAAATTAAGTTTGGTCAACTATTTTTTTTTCAATAAATTAAAGATTTTTTTTATTAATAAAAATTTACCGGGCTTCAAGTTGATTGAATTGGATGATGTATTTTGCTTTAAAGAGCTTGATAAAGACTATCATAGATACAATAGGAAGAAACTACTCTCTTAATTGATGACTGCAGGTTTTGTGAACCAAATTAGGAAAATACTCCCCAATTCGAAACTAACTTCTCATAGTGTCGATGGCTTATGTTCTATTTTGTACATAAGTGGTGCTGCATATGTGCACGAGCAATCAACCTCATCATTTTGTTGACTACAAGAAAGCTTTATCAGAATAGGTTTATTTATTCAATAGTCAATTAAGTAGTTTACTAATAGCAATGCTTTCAGTTTTTAATTATTTGGTGTATTTTGACATTATAGTCAAGGTTGACTTTTTATTGGGCATTAGTGTCTGCTGGTGATCGTGGACTTTTGCTTCATGGGACCAAATCAGATGTGCGAGTAGGAACGCAAATGATCTTTCAGGGGAAACGACAAACGAGTAAGCCAAAGAAGTCGCTAAAATGTAGCAATTTTGATGAAACCTGGAGTTGGCTGTGGGGATTCCAATTAGTAAAACCTATTAGGCATGATATGTCTCTTCTATTTCACTTTGTTATTCTTTAAACGATGGACTTTCTAAATTAACCCTTTGTTTTTTTTTTGTTTCAGGTATCAACCAGTGACCGTGCCAGATTTTTTGGTGTTTGTGATTCATATAGTGTTAAGAAAATTCATTTCATTTACAAGATTTTGTATTTTTAAGTATCATGTACATTGAAATCACAACGCATGAATGCATGCTAGATGATTGGAGCACTATGTTGTAATGCGGATGATATCACCATATCAGTTCGATTCCATTACTGATCTGGTATGACATTTCTTTTTTAATAATTTTTTTAAGCTGTGATGCCTGTTAGGTTCACCATTTACTTTCAATTAATGTTTATTTATTTTTTTAAATCTTCAAGCAGGTGTACCATACACGATTTTGGTTCAACTAAATCCTTAACCTTTGTTAATTTTTTCTTCGTTGTCTTATTTGTTTTTAGTACTATCAAACTGATCTTTGACTTAAAAAGTCACATTATGTCTTTTTTGTTCCAAGTCAAACTGTTAGACCCATGAACCTATATGCATTGAATAGAAAGATATACTGCATTATATTGCATTATGTTCCAAGTTTTTGTTTCCAAGTCGAGCTCAAGAGAGATCAGATCATTTCTAAGAAGTTATTCCCAACTCAACTTTCTGCCAGCAGTGCAGAATATATGTAAAAATTGGAAACAAAAATCGGTTTCATTACTATATTTTTGTTATTTATATCGTTTTACTACAGAGGCTAAAAGTAACATTACTATTTTTTGTTATTTATATCAGTTTGCTAGAGGCTAAAAGTAACATTATTATTTTTTGTTATTCATATTAGTCTTTTATTTAATTATTATCATTTATGCTCGATTGCCTCTAGTTATAAGATTTATTGTAAAAGGTTACTTCGTAAATATCTACTGTAAGATAAAGTGATTAGTCAACTTCAGTAATTTTACTTCAGATCAGATGGTCATGTTGCTTTTATATGATGGGGCTGTTTGTCGGATTTTTGCATAAGGCATTACCTGATACAACCAGGATGAATTCGATTCGGTTTACTTTTCTGTTCCAATGCAAAAAAAATTCTAACCTGGAAAACCAAAAAACATGTGCATCACAGAACTAGCTTGGTGACTGTTTTGGGTAGTTTCACGGCTTTAAACCAGATTTTGAACACTCCTACTTGCTGTAAAGATCTACAAGTGGTTGAGTTATGTACTTATGAGTTTTGTTGTTTATCATTTGCAGACTAGCTCTTGGGAAATCTTTGTTTGGCCCTACGAGTAGCTTATTCTTATGAGATTTTTAATACCACAGGTTTGTTATAAGTTGTTTGCAGTGTGTTTATTGTTCACCAGAACATCCAGATTTGATGTCTACAAGAGTCAACAAGCCAGTATTGAAATGTGTTTCCTTTGATTATGTTTCTTTTTTTTTATGTAGTTATGCTTTGTTGTGATTAGTGAAGACGAAGACCCTATGGAATGAAGAACAGTATATAATGTTTCTTCCGGTTTGGAAGCCAAAGCTTACTTGATGATGAAGACAAAGTTGACTACATTTACTTTCATTTAAGTTCTTTAGTGACTTTGGTTTTAGCTCTTTAACGAATTTGTCAAATGTTGATATGTCATTAATTACTATCAAAACCGAGTTGTGTTTTCATCGCAAAGGAAAAGATGTAGTTAATAGTAAAGAAACGAACCGATACAACGTCCCCCGCCGCATCGCGCGGGTTTCTACTAGTACATACATACACCTAATATACAATCTAGTACTAATATATAACATATAATCATATAAGAGCATAAATGAACTAGATCCGTTTAATTGTTATTAAGATCTTAGATCTGAGATCGATCTAGGGTTTAATAAGTGATATCAGAGCTTTCGGTGCTCATTTACGCTTGATTTAATGATTAATTGATGTTATCAGATTGTTAATTAAGAATGTTTAGTGTTAAATCTCTGTTTGATTTAATTTTGGATCAAATTGAGGTTGATTGGATGAATTAAAGAGTGTTTGGATTAGATTTGTGGTTGTTAAGGTATTAGAAGGTTATTGTGAGTTGGAATTGGATATTGGTTTGGTTTTGGATTGAATTGGTATTGGATCTGTTTTGGCTGAAAACAGATGATTGTTTTGGTCAAATTGGTTTTGATTGATGGTTAATTGAGTTACGAGTGAGGTTGAATTGGATTCGTGTGGTGTTTACGAGTGTTTTAATCGGCTATTTGTGCGATTTGGTTGACAATTGAGTTAGTATAACAAATTTTTTTTCTGGGTTTGATGTTCAATTTCCAGAAATCTGGAAATCTGGAAATCTTCGTTTGAAGATTTGAAGATTTGAAGATTCAAGTCTGATTCGTTAAATTTACCTTGATTTGTTAACTCATTTAATTCGATTTGTTAATATATTTAGCTAATTCGCTATGAATTTTGGTTGATTCGTTAACTAGTTCGCTATACTTTCTGATTCGCGTCAACTTACTTGTGTGACACGTGTCTTACCTCGGAATTTGAGTTATAACAACCTTTGTCACGTGGCATTCGTTGTCAGAGTTTGTTACAAATAGTTGTAACAACCTCATTCGCTATAAGTTGATTCGTTATCAACTGTAGCAATTCGTTATCTAATTCGCTAAGCCTTTCTTAGTGATTCGTTAAAGACAATCACCTGATTCGTTGACTCAGTTCGTCATCCAGTTCGTCATATAATCTTTCTAATTCGCCAAAGTTACTGTTTCTAATTTGTTAATATCAATTCTGATTCATTACCTGATCACTCTTTACTTCGTTAAATTGTGATTCGCTACCTACTGTTCACAGTTCGCTACAACTGTTCACAGTTTGTTAACCTTACTGTTCATCATTCGTTAATTTTAGTTTTCAATTCTAATCCTTAAAATTTGAAAATTTTCATTTATCAGCCATGGCTGGTATGTATGCACTAGCTTCACAAAACATGTTAATGCAACAAATGTTGCAACTTGATACCGAAATAGGCTCACATTCGAAATGTCCAAGGTTGATGAAATTTAACGACTTTGCTAAATGGGAACCCTGTTTTCGTGCTCACTTGGGTTCTGTTCATCCTGACTGTTCATATTTTCTAGATGAGGTATATGTTGTTTCAATGATTGGTGATGACACTATTGGTTACACTCCTAAAGCTATTTCTCAATATTCACAATAAGAGAAGAAAGCTTTGGAGATTGAGACTAAGGCTTATTCTACTCTTACTATGGCTTTACCCAAAAACATATTTCATCAAATGGGAAGTATAAAGATCTGTGCTTCTTTATTTCAATATATTCGTATGCGAAGTATGGGGAACACAGCTGAGAGTAAGAAGGTAATGCTTAAGTTTGAATTTCGAAATATTAACTTATTGAAAGGAGAAACAGTTGAGGAGATGACTACTAGATTTAATCACTTGATTGCTGAGATGGACAAGATGAGATTGGAAACTTCTGAGGTTGACAAGATTGACACGATTAAGAGTGCACTACCAAGTTCTTATTCGACATTTCTAATGGTTCTAAAAGAGAATAACTATTTTGCGAATGAAGACTTGACTGCCACTGAATTTTTGCAAAAGATTGAAGCAAGAGAATATGATCTTAAATGTCAGAAATCCTCCAAGGATAGCCAAGATCTTGCTTTCTATGGTGGTAGTATGCCTTTAAGTTCTACCATATCTCTTATCACTGCTTTTCTCACACAACATGCAAGTGAAAATGAAACAACAGTTTATAATGATCCAAGAGTATGTTTTTATACTGCTGGTAATTCTGGATCATCTGATTTTTCTGTTGGATCTGGAAATTCATCTACTACAAATCCATTTGTTCCATCACCTAGAGTCAACATGAAGGAAGCTGAACAAAATTTCGCTTTCTTGACAGCTTTCATGTCTTCATATGAAAACTTGGTGAGTAGTAAGATAGCCACAAGTGATCTGACTGATGAGGATTATGATCAGATTGATCCAGATGATTTAGAGATTATGGATTTAAAGTGGAACATGGCTATGATCGTTCGTAAGGTTAAGAGATTCATGCAAAGGACTGGCAAAGATCTTCCTGCCTTGAACAAGAAATTGGGATTTGACAAGTTAAAGGTGAAATGTTACAATTGTCAAGAGTTCGGGCATTTTGCAAAAGAATGTGACAAGCCGAAAAAGGAGTATACTGGTCCTCATGGTCAAAATCAAAATTCTTCTACACCACGAGGTAATGATGCTGAAAAGAAACCGTCTACTTCTGGGTCACAAGCAATGTTAGTTGATGGAAATGATTGGTCACAACGACTGCTGTGTAATGATAACCAAGCTAATTTGGCTATGTTTGGGCTAACTAAAGACTTTCAAGATGCAAGTGGAAGTGAGCTGTCCCCTGACAATGATTCTGAATCCGATTCTGACGACTCTTGTGACAAGCCTACAACTGTGTTTGCTTGCATGGCTAAGATCAATGAGGGTAGTCATTCTATCTCTGCTACTTCATCTGTTAAATTAACATGTGTTGAATGTGAATCTAACAAACCTAAGTTAGAATCTTTAAAACATCATAATGATAATTTAGTGAGAGAAATTGCTTCACTAAAGGATACTTATCAACAATCTCTTGAATCTCAAATGAGATCTCGAGAAAAGATTAAAGCTTTGTCGACAAGTAACCACGATCTCAAAGCTGAGTTATCCGTGAAAATGACAATTAATGACCAAAAGTTTCAAGAAATCTTGAAACATCGTTCAAAGATAACCGAGCTTGAGAATGAGGTTCTTGAGTTGAAGAACAAATTGGGTAAATTTCGAAACTCTTCTTTTCTGTTGAATGAAATTATTGAAGTGTCTGGAAAACAAAAGGATTCAAAGAAAGGTATCATTTTTTTTTGAAATTCCGCCACCTTTTCACAATGACTATAAAATTAATCCTTTTGCTAAATGGGAAGAAGAGGTAATTGTGAAAAAACCTGTGATTTTATAAAATACTAAACCTGTTAAAACTGAAATTGCTAAAACCCAATTTGCTCCTCAAAAACCTCATGTGGAAAGCAACAAAGTCTTTGTTGAGAATGTTGACAAAGTAATTATTGAGGATGTGTTTGAACCCGAGGTTATACACAAGAACAAGAACATCCCAAGTTCTAATCATATTCTTTGCGAGCCTCATGAGGAAGCTGTGTATGGTTCACACAAGCCTCATGTGACAAAGGCGGAACAAGTGAAAGTTAAACATGTGAAGGCAAAGAAGTCAGAAAAACCAAAAATTTATGATGAGGACTTGATGCGTTTCATTAATCCTCCTAGTTCTAAGTCATCATCTGCTAGAGTTTTTAAGTTGAAGGGTATGGACACGATGTTCACTGAAAAATATATCCCGATTAGTATCATTAAACTAGAAGTAATTGAGAGCGTCTTTTACAATGAAACTGTCAAGTTGAAAGAGTTGGAACGTCAATATGTTTGTGCCAAAACATCGAACTCATCAGACCCAGTAATGAAAGCAAAACAATTGTTAAAACAAGCTATAAAGGTTCAATTTGTTAAATCAACTGGAATAGATACATTGAAAAGTTTTTCAAATTGTTCTAACCTTGACTTTTATATGAAAAAGAAGTCTGTTACTTCTGATGATTTGGCCAAATGATTCACTGAAAATGTAAGTTATCAACCTTCGGTTGCATATGTTTCTGCCAGACCTCAACATGGTCATGTTGACATGAGAAGTTGCTTTTTGTGTGGTCAACAAGGTCATGTGGTGAGAAACTGTGGTCAACAGAAGACTTAAAATCTCCATCCTTTTGTCAAGATTCATTCTAAACCGATTCCTGTGATAAAAGAGATCTTGAAACGACCAGTGTCGTGTGAGGATGATACACACATTATGTTTTTAAACGTGCATCCTCGTAAGGTAATTCATGTGAATGAAACTCATGGTCAAGTGAAACCAAAATTCGTTCCAACTGAGCCCGTATGTAGGAACACAGATTCAAACATTGTTCAAGCTGCTTATCTAATACGAAAGTCTAGGAAGCCAGCAACATATTCTCAAGTTGCTAAACAACAGTTGAAATCTGTTCAAATTAATGATGAAAGAGAAAACCAAAGGGTGCCCAAGACTGAGGCCTGGGCTGCCTTTTTAACTAATCACTTTTACTTTGTGTGTAGGGTACATCCAAGACTGTGTCTGGTGAAAACTGGATAATGGATAGTGGATGTTCTCGTCATATCGCTGGAAATCTCAACCTATTAACCAACGTAAGAAATATTCAAGGGGGTTATATAGCGTTTTCTGGGAATTCTAGGGGCATGATCACACAAGAGGGTGAAGTTTCAAATGGTCACATTACTTTCGAAAAAGTCAATTACTGTGACAAGGTAGACCATAATTTATTGAGTGTGTCGCAAATCTACGATAAGAAGTACACCACGGTATTTACTGATAAAGAGTGTCTTATTTTAAAACCAGGATATGTGATTCCCGAGGACATGGTTGTCATGCGATCACCACGATCAAATTATATTTATGTCTTAAATATGAATTCTAAAGTATCAACGTCTATCGAAACATGTTTTGTCTCCAAAGCAACCGAGAAGGACTCTATTTTATGGCATCGTAGAATGGGTCACATATATGTTCGGAAGATGAATTATTTAATGGCTAATGACTTAGTTGAGGGTGTTTCGTTGAAGAAGGGCAAGCAGAAGAAGAAATCACATCCTTCTAAGTTATTGAATTCCATTGATACTCCTCTTGAATGACTTCATATGGATTTGTTTGGTCCTGTGAATCGTGCGAGTATCTCTGGGGATTGGTATTGTCTTGTTGTCACTGATGATTATTCAAGATACTCATGGGTGTTATTTATGAGTTCGAAAGATCAAACACTCGTTTTGGTACAAAATCTTGTTACTAAGATCGAATAACTATACAAACACAAGGTGAGGATAATTGAAAGTGATAATGGTACTGAATTCAAGAACACTGTCTGGATTTCTTTTGTATTCAAAAAGGAATTCATCGAGAATACAGTGCACCTTATGTACCACAACAAAACGGTGTTGCTGAACGAAAGAATAGAACCTTTATTGAAGCTGCAAGAACTATGCTTCCTGATTCTAAGCTTCCCGTCCAATTCTGGAATGAGGCGGTGAATACAGCTTGTTATACGCTTAATCAGGTTTTAACTGTTAAACGACTCAAGAAGATAAGTTACGAGCTTTTAAACAATAGAAAACCTAACTTAAAGTACTTGGAACCATTTGGGTGTCCTTATACAATGTTGAAGAAGGATGCGGGTAAATTTGAAGAAATAGCTATCGAAGGATTTCTTGAGATATTCATCTCCAAAAAACGAGTATTTAATTTCACTTCTGGTTGTGTTGAGGAATGGTATCATGTGGATTGTCAAAAGTACACCACTCCTCCTCAAGGGAAAGGTCCCGACTGGATGTTTGACTATGATGGCTTATTTAATTCATTTACTCCTTCAACTGAGCACATCGATGAAGATCTGGTTCGAGCATATTTTGAAGATCATTTGGCTATTCCAAGATTTTCAAGTTCTAATGATGTTGAAGCTCCACCTGTAACTCCAACTGAAGAACCATGTGATGTTTCTCCAGCTAATATTGATAATGTATCTACTTCTTCTGATGACAATCAAGCTGAAGATCCAGTTATTGAACTTGACAGTGATAATGTTTCATCTCCTGAACTTGGTGAACATTACACTAACTTATTTGATAATGTTGTTGTTCCTGAGAATCTACGGATTCATGGTTATCATCCACAGGAAAACATCATTGGAGAACTTGATGTGGGCGTACGAACACGTCATCAAGTTGCTTCGTCAAGTGAGAATAACGTATTGAGTGCATATGCTGACTTACATTCATCAGAAAATGTAACTCTTGCAAAATTCACTTGCTTTCTATCTCAAGTAGAACCGACAACAGCTCGTAAGGCACTTGAAGATCCTTCTTGGGTAGAAGCTATGCAAGAAATATTACAGCAATTTGCATGTTTGGGTGTTTGGGATTTAATCGACAAACCTGCTAGAGTCAAGAAAGCTATTCCGACTAAGTAGGTATTTAAGTGTAAGAAAGACGATCGAGCGGTGATTGTCAGAAACAAATCACGTTTAGTGGTGCAAGGTTTTCATCAGCAAGAGGGTATTGATTATACGGAGGTGTATGCACCACTTGCAAGATTGGAGTCGATTCGAATCTTTCTAGCGTATGCTGCTTATAAGAATATCAAGGTTTATCAAATGGATGATAAAAGTGCTTTTCTCAATGGTGAACTACACGATGAAGTGTTTGTTTTACAGCCTCCTGGTTTTGAAGATCCTGATTATCCGGAACGAGTTTACCGATTAAACAAGGCCCTGTATGGTCTACATCAAGTCCCAAGAGCTTGGTATGGCACGCTCGCCGACCATCTTACCGATAATGGCTTTAAACGTGGGATTGTAGACTGCACTTTATTTCATAAGACTGTTGGTGATGATCTTCTCCTGGTTCAGATTTATGTCGACGACATTATCTTTGGGTCTACAAACGACACGTTATGTAAGGAGTTCGAGAAGTCTATGCAAACGAAGTTCGAGATGAGCTCGATGGGAGAGATGAATTTCTTTTTAGGGTTGCAAGTTCACCTGTCTGCAAACGGAATATTTATTCACCAGACCAAGTATGTGAACGATGTCTTGAGCCGATTCAAGATTTCTGCAGGAAAATTCCCTTTTACTCCTTTTCCCATGTTTGACAATTTATCACCGGATGAATTGGAGGATACCGTTGATCCTACCCTCTATCGTGCCATGATCGGTTCTTTAATGTATCTAACGGCTTCCCTCCCCGAAATTATGTTTCTTGTTTGTCTTTGTGCTAGGTTTCAAGCAAGTCCACGAGTGACTCACCTAACTGCGGTTAAGCGAATACTTCAGTATCTGAGTGGAAATCCAGACATCGAGTTGTGGTACCCCAAGGACGATAACTTTGAGCTTACTGCCTTTTCAGACTCGGACAACGGAGGTTGCAAGATCAACTTCAAATCAACGACGGCAGGATGTCAATTTTTAGGAAACCGGCTTGTTTCCTGGCAGTGTAAGAAGCAGAAAACAGTCTCCACTTCAACCCCCGAAGCTGAGTATTGCAGCCTCGAGTTGCTGTTCCCAAGTTTTGTGGATACAACAACATCTTCGCGACTACGGTTTGAAGTTTCTTACTACTCCTATTTTTATTGATAATTATGCTACAATTTCTATCACAAAGAATCCCGTACAACATTCAAAAACAAAACATATCGAAATTCGATATCATTTTATACGGGATTGCTTTGAGAAGAAATTAATCGATCTTGAGAAAGTACATACTGACTTTCAGAAAGCCGATCTGTTTACTGAAGCTTTTGATAAAACGCGTTCTCATTTTTTTCTTGTTTTAAATGGATTGGAGACCCTCGCTGATATCCTTAAACAAGGATGACTATCTTTCTTTTTATGTCATTTTCTTTTAAAATTTATTTTGGTTTTAGGGGGTGAAAAATTTGAAAATACAAAGATATTGTGCATTTCGTTTGTATAGATAAAACCTAAAAACATTAAAAATCTACAATAAAAAAAAAACAGAAAAATTTGAAAAATCAAAAATATTTTGATTTCTTTTCTTTACTGTTTCTCTTAAAATATTTTGAAAAACCAAAAACATTTTAAAATTTGGAAAATCAAAAAGATTGTGTTTTCAGTTTGTACAGACAAATCCAAAAAATCAAAAAGATTGTGAAGTTTATTCTGTTTATAAGAAAATTGAAAAAGACAAAAAGATTGTGTTTTTAAGGTATGTATAGAGAAAAACCAAAAAGACTTTTGCATACATACGCTGAAAATTATGTCAATTATCTACATTTGAAGGACATATACTTGTATATGTTTGGTCCTGATAGTTTCTTATGAACATTTGGGTTAGCCATTCACCTGATAACAGAAGGTAGTTGGGGTGTTCGTTATGCGTTTTTAGATTATTTTCTCGCTGAAAATTATGTCAGTTATTTAAGTTTGTGAAGTATGCTTGCATGTCTTGGTCCTATTATTCAAATGTGAAATGATAGAACAACCATTTATTTATAGACTTAAGTTAACTAGGGCAATTACATTTATCTTTATTTTGTTTTTATGCTCCTCAAAAAATTTTGAGTTTTTGAAGAAAAAGAGAAAATGATAGTACATTGACTATCTTGACCCCAAATCCAGCAAGAAGTAAGCTTAAAATACTGTGTGCTTAATTGCATTGGTGCTTTGGTAGGTCTTAAAACAAACTAGTAGAGTAAAGTATGTGATATAAACATACAGAAATGCCAAATTGAAAGAGGTGTTAGTCTCTAGGAAATGTCTTGGTGAGGATGGCAGAAATGTAATAACCTGTCATACTCAAGCCTTATACTTGTTTGATCACCCAAAAATAAAATAAAGCAAATAACAAGCTTTGAGGTTCTGGACACTGTGAGTCTTTATGCGGCTTAATCATCTGGGTATTCATATGCATGAATATTTTATTCGCTTTTCGAGCAAACCCAAAGTCATTAAACTTGATCACTGCTGTACCTCGTACAAATCCAAATTACTGACTTGATCAAAAACCGCTGTTAGTCATACATTGTTCCTCCCTTGTGCGCGTCTCAATACCATTAAGAAAAGAACCCAAGGGGATACAATGTATGTAAGCCGACAGATGGACTCGTGCATATTCACTCATAATAAAAGAAAACCAATGCATTGCTCATAAACTTCTATAAAAATCAAATTTTGATCAACAATATAATGGTTTAAGTCAAGTTGGGGTGATATGGAAAAAATCAAATTAAGCTTGAACCGAGACTAGAGGCTGATAGTTTCTGATATTCTGTGCTTTAATTGAACCGTTAATCATATCACAAAAACGCTTGAAAGTTTGTTATTAGATTTAAGTGGATAACAATACCAATGACCGACTTAACGCCAGTCACAATATCGCTGAAATATAAAGTTGTGATGAAAGGGCAATTTGGTCAATATGATTTTTTGCTCAAACTCAACATAAATCCAAAAATATGCACTGCTTTTGAAATTCATTCATAATCACAAAAAGATTCTCTTGTTTACATTTTTCAGATAATTTTCTGGTAAATATTTAGTTTTATGTCGAAAAATTTCAAAATATAAAAAGAGTTTACATTTTTCTTTTTACATATTATTTAAATCCCTTATTATTGATGCATCGAGAGCAGCTCCTGCCTTGATACAATTGAGATTATTTAATTCTTTTAAGTTATTGGTTTCAAAACGTGAAATGTTTTAAGGAATTAATTTATCAAAGAATGGGATCTCGAAAATTATTTAAGTTAAGTAAATTTTTTTTTAACAATTCTTTATATATAACAAGGCATACTTACTGCGTCTATGTATAACAAGGCATGCTTGTATCCCCAATACAAGTATTTACTTCATGTTCTTATTCACTGCCTTGGTGGACGTAAGGCTGGGTTTGACGAATGCCGCGTTGCGTTACAATCGGCATTTCTTGCACTTGTTCTGAACAAGCGTTACAATTTTCTTAATTGATCTTCGGTCATATGAAAGAAAATTGTATTCCTGGAAAATGACGCGTGAAGTTCTTGATGTATCCACGTTTTGTTCAATTGTTTGTCAATGATGCTATCAGGGATTTGGTGCTTGATCCAAATGATGAGAATGATAAGTTTAAGTTGGATAACATGAAGGCAGATACAATGCGAAGAATGAAATAGTACCGCCAATCTCCTCCTCCCATATTCAAGAGATTGATTGGTCATCCAGCAAATCTTGATTATGTATGTCCTCCCGAGGATCGCTGGATCCATGATGACTCAGATTCCGAGCGTGAGGGAGGTGAAGGTGGGAACGATGATGGTGATGATGGAGGTAATTGTAACACCCCGTAACCGCAGCGGAAACGTACACGGGATGCAACAGACACATCTGATATCAACATCATTGTTTATAAAGAAAACACCACTACATTAATTTAAACGTATTACATTGTTCTGAGTTTCATAACCATCTAAGTGTTATCACATAAGTGTTACCGATAGTACATTAACATATTTAATGAAAAATATAGATCTCTAGACTTCCACAAAATAGCACACAGCATCGAACACATATCACTCATTCCAATTTGAGTGTACCTAGAAAGCATGTAAAGAAAACGGGTCAACTACGAATAGTTGGTGAGTTTCACTAAATTAAATAAACCATGACAAATCATTATAAAAATCATAAATAAGCGATGTAATTATACTGAGTTCACAAGTGAAAACCCTGTTAACCCCGAAACACATGAAATTACTCCTGGGGACACTGTTAACCCAGAAACATATCTAATAACCTCTGGGGACACTGTTAACCCAGAAACATATTTAATAACCTCTGGGGACACTGTTAACCCAGAACATTTCCAATATCCTCTGGGGACACTGTTAACCCAGAAATACATTTAATAACCTCTGGGGACACTGTTAACCCAGAACACTGTTTCGGGCCTTACAATATTAACAACTCAGTTAATTACCATCTTAATACATTACCGTACGATTTCCGTACAATAAACATTATATAAATACATTCATTTCCATGCGATCGGCATGCACTTAAACACTTTGATAAAAACATGCTTTCCGCCCCGGGAAAATATTTAAAACAGTTCAGTAAAAGGGGCTCGTGAAAACTCACCTTCTTGTGAGCAAGATGTACTACGGTGCACGGCTACTGGTACAGATCTGTAATACGATCCCCAAATCGTTACTACACAATTTCTAACAATATAACTTAAATTCGTGTTAACCGGTACGTCTGGGGACACTGTTAACCCAGTACCGTACACGATCCGGGGACAATGTTAACCCCGAAATACTTTTCAGGACTTAGATTGTGATATCACCTAGAGTTCTTTAGTCGAGACTACCGTTAGTTTGTTTTCTCGTTTTGCGTGCCTATCACGGTTATCCGTCTTTATGTTTACAAAAATAAGTTTGACCACACACGACCCGAAAATAGTTATTATTGATATTTTCATTAAAGTGGTGAAATTAGAGCTCAGTTAGACACCCCGTTTGGCCGCGGGGCCCGTTTCCGTCTTTAATACACCGGAAACGGTTAAATCGGGTAAAATTACCAAAATCATCCGAATTATTTTCGGATGATTTATTTTTACTTGATTAACTTAGTTTCATGAAAATAGTCCATTTTTAAGGTTTTTATGCACCAGTCAGCTCGCTTAGGCGAACTTCGCCGGTTTACTCGTTTTAAGCTTTAAAAGTTTGTTTTTAAGTTCCATTTAGCACAAATAAATATCCGTTTAGTCTCGGACCTTGAAATTTTGTACAAACCATATTTTGACAGTAAGGAATTTTATAAAATTTTTCCAGAATTAATTTTTATATCTAAATTTATTTAACCATTTTTAAACATCATTTAAACACCAAATATGTCGAAAATACCAAACGACCTTCGAAAAATCCCAAATTTTTCTGGGATGACCCCTGTCACCCACATAGTTCCCTGTAATTTTTCCAGAACCAAAAACTCACTTTTCATGCCATTTTTACCAAAACCGAGCTATAAATCCCTAGAACTCGTTTTACCGAAAAGCCTACTTAGACTTCTCCAATGAACCTGAAATTTTGTGTGTGACTTTTATATGTTATAAAAAGCTTATCTTAAATTTTCCAGAATTTTTCATGATGTTTAGCTATTTTTCACCATTTTTGGCCAAAACCGAGCATTAAATTCACCAAATATTCATCCTTTATCCAAAAATTACCAAAAATTCACAGATCTTATATTTTCATGTGTAGATCATCTCTGTGAAATTTCGTGATCCAACTCTAGGTCTATCACAATCTGTCCAAAATAACTAAATAATACGAAAACCGAACTACTTTGTGTTTTCTAGCGTTAGATCGCAAAGATCTTGGTTTCTAGCCTTTGCTAGCCACTAGATACAACACTTACAAGCACAAAAACACCACACCAAGCAAGTTATACCCACAATCAAGCCATTTCTTTCATGGTTTCGATTAAAACATCAAAACAAAGATTTTGACCGTAAAAATTCGTTTTTGACTCTTTTAGCTACTTTCTTGGACCAAGATCCTTTGTATAACTTGTATACATCACTTGATCCTCCAAGAATCGGTTTCATCTCGGGTTTTCACCCATTTTTCATTTGAAACCTCATTTTCTCAAGATTATGGAATCAAAACTAAGAATCAACCATTAAAATCATGTTTATACCTTGAGAATCTTGTTAGAAATCAAAGGTTTGGATGAATGTGCAAAGGGGTTGAGAGGATTTTGGGAGAAAGATTGGAGAAAAAAGAAAAATGAAGGTGTTAGTGTGTGTAGCATGGACCGATCGGTCCATGTAAGGTTAGTGGGGGGGGGGGCCCACATCTCCAACCATGGCCACACATTCGGATTGTGTAATCCGGATAATGTTGTGGATAATCTGGTTCAGTTCGTTTTTCGGTTTAAACGTTTAATTCCGCTCAAAACGAGGCCAAAACGGTCGTTTTTCGGCTTAAAAATGAAATTTATATAAAACTGATTTAAAAACTTTAAAAACTTAAACCATGACGTTTATTGACTTAACACATCATATTGTCGGTAATTGTGCATCTTTTTCGGCTTGATCGATCGTCTCTTGCTTGGTTTGATATTAAAGGTTTCGTTTAACGTACCGACGTGCCATTAAATCGAAATCCTTTTTCTGTGCTATAATTCACTCATCCCGAAGCCTTAATACTTCGTAAACCTTACTAAACATCATATATTTCATCTATGACGTAATCCCCGATTCGTTCGGGTTTCAATAACCGTTCATCGGTTAATCGTAATTCTAATACGACTAACTGTTCATTCGAGTATAATTCGTACTGTGAATCTTATATACTCGTATAAACACATTATAATTCATATATTCACTATTGAATAACACGTAAATAGTATATTCCGGCTAGGGTATACCTGAATTTGCCGGAATCGTTACAGTAATGGTGGTAATGGTGATGCTGCTCTTCGAGAACAACAAGCTGCAGTTGGAGCTGCGTTAGCTGCTACTATTGTAGCTCAACGAGAACGTAAACGAAAGGGTAAAGAGCTGGCAACTGAAAGTTCATCAAAGCGTCGAGTGTCGGCTGGAGCTGGCATCTCGTTTGGAGTTCAACCTCCAAGGTCGTCCACTTCTCAACGCCCGGCGGTGCCGCTTACTACTAGCACCCCGGAGATTACTTTGACGACTAGGCTTACGTCGGATCCACAACTTGGTATGATTCCTCACTCTGTCTTATCTCCTATACCAAGGCCGACGACTGCCACTTCAGTGATTCCTCCTACACCAACGATGATGCCTCCACCAGATATTTCATTTTTGAGGCTCAGTCGACCAATGGGTCCAGTTCAGCTTGTTCCTCCTTCTTTTGCTGCTTCACCGCACGATCAGCAGATGAGTATGGTATTGAGTCTCTTAAATTTGTATGAAAATCAAATGTCTGCTGATCGTTTGAATCAAGAACGTATGATGGAGAATCAAAAGAAGCTGCTGAGCTATGTTTCCTTCTGCCAAAAAGAAACAAAGGCCCTTCGTGAGATTGTTGAGTCTCAGGGGGTGAAAATCAAGGAACAAGAGGAGCTTATTTTGCAACTGACATGCAAAGATGATGCGCTGAAAAATCTCAAGATTGACGATGAGGATCCAGATGAGTCTGATGCTGGTGGTGAGACTAAACAAACTCAAGACCCAGCTTCTGGTGCGGGTACGAGTTCTGTTGATGATTCAGGCAAGCATATTATTATTTATCATGATTATACGGTTGCCAAACCGATTGAGATGATCTAGGCCGAAACGGTTATTTTTATGGATGGTGGGGGGTGATTCGAAGCATGGTTAATGTTGATGAAATATTTGTGGGACAGTTTGTTGATAAATCACTGACACGAGAGCAGATTGCTAACTTGCTTGGTCTGAATGAAGATGAAATGACCGTGTTAGAAGCTGGGTCCGATGCTGAAGTAATTAATGATGATGAGATCTTAAATGATCCTACTGTTGAGATGAGTACGGGATTTATTTATAAGAATGAGGAGGTTGAGATGGACGGTGCGACTGCTGAGGATTACCCTGATCTGTTTCAACACACCAATGTTGATCAGGGTGCTCCAATTTTTAATAAAGAAATGGTCAAAGAAGCAGAAAACCATCTTGAGAAGAATTACAAAGACAAGAATGTATTTGATATGAAATCTGATTCGCTTCTCGATCCGTCTCTTGAGGAGATTCAGCGTTGGTTTAGACACAAGAAAGCAAGTAAGATCATCAAGGCATTTAGGTTTGTTGATCAAGAACAGAAAGAAGAAGCTGTTGCACGAGCCAAAGCCAACCAGAAGACTAAATTTAAGGCCGTGTCGAAAGTGCAAAGTGATATTGTTTCTTGGCTTTTTGATTCTGAACTTAAGGTATGTATTGTTAAATAGGAGAAGGGCGTCCAGTACTATGAAAGGATGTCTGATCTTCTCTCATTACCGAGATGGGATGTGCACACTTTGGCGTATCGTCCGTTTATTAATTGCGGTGATGACTACCATGCAAAACTTATTCCCCAACACTTGGTGTTTGAGGTGAATCATGGTTTTAAGTATTTTAGACCACAAATTCCTATCCGCAAGCGTATCGATGATATCGATCCAAAAACAGGATGGAAGAAGTTGGTTCTTAAAGTAAAGCCGCCGAAAACGATGAAGCGTGTGCCGGTGATAACAATGAATCAACACATGCATTTATCCTTCAACCGCTGGTACTACGACAATCGTACTGGAGAGGCCGTCATTGTTCTTGGTACAGGTTTAAAGACTGAGCTGTTCAAGATCATCGATCCGATGTGGCTGGTTAACTTAACTGAGACCGACAACGACGTGCTACACAAGAATAAGATATTGATCGGGCGCAATGAAGACTATGATCTGGCTACGCAATTCCAACGCGTTGTGCGTGTATGTTATGAGAACGGAATACATAGTTGCAGAGACTGGCGGTCCAAGCGCTTTTAGTAGAGTAAAGTAAAGTGAAGACAAAAACAAAGAGCAAAAGACGAGGGGGGTGTCTGTTAGTACACTGTTTAGCGTCTCGAGTCTTTGTATTTATCTTAATGTATTTGTCGTTTTGTTTAATGTAATAAACAATTAATTTATCTTATAGTTCGTTAATGTAATGTCTAGTTCGTTAAGGATGTTTAGCGAACTAGATCTAAGTTGTTTTCCCTCCTGTTTCGTTAAGGATGTTTAACGAATCAGGGGGTGATTCGTTAAGTTTATTTCATTAAATGTATGTAACGAAGTAGACTCTAGTTCATTATGGAATGTTAATGAACTAGGTCTATCATCTATATATAGTGAACATTGTTCACTGTTAATTTAAGTTTTGAGTTTATATTATCGAATCTCTGTTGAATTACTCTCTCAAGCTTCATTAACGTATTCAATCAAATTATACATACATACACCTAATATACAATCTAGTACAAATATATAACATATAATCATATAAGAGCATAAATGAACTAGATCCGTTTAATTGTTATTAAGATCTTAGATCTGAGATCGATCTAGGGTTTAACAATGGTGTTTGATTATAACTAATGATTCCGATCATGTTAGTTCACACCCTCTGACGGTAAAACTCTGTTAGTGGATTTTGAGGGTGCGACAGATTGGTATCAGAGCCATTGGTTATAGTGAACTAAATGCACTCATACTAGACTATAACCGCAACGACCCATTAGTTATAAGTTAACGCACTGCATATATATATATATATATATATATTATATTTAGTTATTCGTTTTCTTTATCTCTTTACCCCATTCACTCATACGCGCGCATATACGACTTATCCTGTAGGTATGTCGATGCCATCTTCATCCGAACCGGTGTCTCATGCCCCTGGTAAGGAACCACAGCTTCCCAACTCATCATCACCTCGGGAGGTCCCAACACTAGCAGCCCCCGCACCAAAGAGACATCGCCCATATGGAGACATGTACGAAGACAATGGTAACGGGAATGGGTACCCGAGTCTAATCGAGAATACGGTTTACCATGAGCGAGTTCCACCACTACCTATCCCGGGCTGTCCTACATCCTTTAACACGCTACCACCCATAACCTTACCGATGGAACGCGCTTTCGCAGCTCTCGCCTCCTGTTTAGAGCGTGAAGTGGACTTTATGCGCTCGACAAGAGCGAATGTTATTGGATTGATAGGGGATGGAGCTGAGGCTAGGAAGAGAATTTCCTACCTGACTGAAGCTATGAAGGAAATTCAGGATGCTCATGTGCAGCATATGAAAGTAGTGATCAAGACGCAATCAGAGATGATAAACTTGCCTGAGGAAGCTAGAGACGTAAGAGGCCTTGCAGCAGAAGCTCTAGCTCTTTGCAAGACCCTACAGGCGCAACTTGCCCCGAACACAGTAGTACAGGAAGAAGATCCCGAGGAGGAACCCGAAGAGAAACCGGAGGAAGAGCCGGCTGAGGAGGAGGCACACTCCGACGTGTCCTCAGAAGATGACGTCTAAGGAGGATAATACCTAGATGGAGGGGTTGTCTCCATCCAAACTTATATTTTTCTATAATTTTAAGGATTGATTTTAAATACTTTGTAGCGGATACAATGGTTTTAATGATGAATTATTATTTGAATTATTATATGGTTGTGATGGGATGTTTCTATTTCTTTTTCTTTCTTTTCTTTTCTACATTTTATTAGATGTATGGTGTGTTGCATATGAAACCGAGAGTTCATGTCTAACATTTTATGTTGTGATTCTAGGAGATGTCTGGAAGAAATGCTGGTGGTGGTCGCGGTAACATCAACATGACCGCGGCAGAACTCCAAGCCTTGCTAAACGACCATGCGGCGGCGGCTCTAGCTGCGCATGTTCAGAATCAAGTCGGAGGTATAGCTGGATTCTGTACTTTCAAGAACTACCTGGACTGCAAGCCTAATTCATTTGACGGCACTGAGGGAGCCACAGGTTTCCTGCGTTGGGCCGAGAAGGCAGAGTCAGCCTTTGAGATGTGTAACTGCCCACCAACCAGTAGAGTCAAGTTTGCTGCCGGAACACTACAAGATTCCGCCCTCACATGGTGGAATTCTAATGTACAGATTCTTAGGTTGGAATTGGCGAATGTTATGAACTGGGAGGTATTCAAGAACATGATGCGAGAAGAGTATTGTCCTAAAGAGGAAATCTCGAAGTTGGAGTCGGAATTTTGGGCATTAAAGTGGTGGGTTCTGAGATTGAAGCTTACACCACCTGTTCCCACGAACCGGCGGTGATGTGCCCGCAGATGGTAGATCCGCCGAGTAAAAGAATCGAGATGTATATCGATGGTTTGGTACCCCGGATTCAGGGTATGGTGACGTCTTCTAAACCAACCACTATTCAGCAAGCGATCCGAATAGCCCACAAGCTGACGGATCAAGCAGTGGCACAAGGTGCGTTACCACCTAGAGGCTACACCTCTAAAACCCATGACAACTCAAGCAATGATAACAACAACAACAACAACAACAACTCTGGGAATGGAAAGAGGAAGTTTGACAACACCAGGTCCTCATCATCGAACCCTCCATAGCAACAACACCACCGTAGACCCGAACTCACTCGGAACTACAATAACCAGGGTTCCAACAACAACAACGGTGGCGGATAGGGTTCGAGTGGCTACGCTGGAAAGTACCCAAAATGCAACAAGTGCAACTATCACCATGCTTGCCCATGCGACCGTATCAAGTGTTTGAGATGCGGTAAATTGGGTCATCAGGCCAGGGACTGTAGGGGAGACCTAGCGGGCAAGGGTGCTCCTAAACAGCCTGCAATAACAAAAGGGTGCTTTGAGTGTGGTCAGGAGGGTCATTTCAGGAAGGATTGTCCAAAACTGAAGCAGAATGAAGGTAGCGGAGGTAATAACAGTAACGGAGGAGGTACTAAGGGTAGAGCTTTTTTCATTGGATCGGGCCATGCCCGCAGAGATCCGAACGTGGTTACCGGTAAGTTTCTCGTAAATGATTGTTTTGCTTCTATTTTGTTTGACACTAGAGCTGATAGGAGTTTTGTGTCGAAAGCCTTTAGTGAACTCTTAGACTTAACCCCAACCCCGTTATATGCTAAGTTTCCTGTTGAATTAGCTGATGGTAAGTCTATAGAAACAACTCATGTACTAACGGGATGTAAGTTGAAACTGTCGGGTCATACTTTCGATATCGACCGCATACCCTTTACGCTGGGTAGTTTCGACGTCGTTGTCGGAATGGACTGGCTATCTGAGAATAGAGCTAAGATTATATGCCATGATAAGATAGTTCAAATAACTACTCCTTCCTGCGATATCATCTCGGTACAGGGTGAGAAGAGCGGCATGACGACCAACATCATCACCCTCATGAAGGCGCATAAATATTTACAAAAGGGTCATCTGGCGATTTTAGCCCATGTTATTGAGAAACCCGCGAAAGAGAAGCGGATCGAAGACATACCGATTGTGCGAAACTTTCCCGAAGTATTCCAGGAAGATTTGCCAGGACTCCCACCCATACGACAAGTCGAGTTCCAAATTGACTTAACCCCTGGTGCGGCACCCATAGCACGAGCCTCGTATCGGATCGCACCGGCGGAGCTTCAAGAGTTTTCCACTCAACTACAAGACTTGTTGGACAAAGATTTCATCCGACCCAGCTCATCACCATGGGGAGCCCCTGTCCTATTTTTCCGAAAGAAGGACGGGACTTTCCGCATGTGCATCGACTACCGAGAGCTGAACAAGGTGACGGTCAAGAATCGTTATCCCCTACCCCGAATTGACGATCTTTTTGACCAGCTTCAAGGATCAAGTAACTACTCGAAGACCGATTTGAGATCTGGTTACCATCAATTAAGAGTGCGCGAAGAAGACATTTCAAAGACGACATTTAGGACTCGGTACGGTCACTATGAGTTTTCGGTTATGCCTTTTAGCTTAACCAACGCACCAGCCGTATTTATGGACCTCATGAACCGAGTATGCAAGGCGTACCTCGACAAGTTTGTTATCGTTTTCATAGATGATATCCTCGTCTAATCCAAAAACAAGACCGACCACGAAGAACACCTGAGGTTAATCCTGGAATTTCTAAAGAAGGAACAATTGTACGCAAAGCTTTCGAAATGCGAATTATGGCTTCGCGAGGTTCACTTCTTAGGACATGTGATCAATGAGAGTGGTATCCATGTCGATCCAGGCAAGGTAGAGGCCATCAAAAACTGGGAAGCTCCTAAGACTCCGACTGAGGTGCGACAATTCCTAGGATTGGCTGGCTATTACCGACGCTTCATTAAGGGATTTTCAAAGATTGCTCAACCACTCACCGCACTGACACACAAGGGTACTAAGTACAATTGGGGTGACGCGCAGGTGTCTGCCTTCCAACTGTTGAAAACCAAACTCTGTAGCGCACCTATCTTAGCCCTCCTCGAGGGGACGGAAAATTTTGAGGTGCATTGTGACGCATCGATACAGGGTCTCGGTTGCGTGTTAATGCAACTCGAGAAGGTTATAGCCTACGCCTCTCGATAGCTACGGATCCACGAGAAAAACTATACGACCCATGACTTGGAACTCGGAGCTGTGGTGTTTGCTCTTAAGATATGGAGACATTACTTTTACGGTACCAGATTCACCATTTACACCGACCACAAGAGTCTTCAACATATCTACGATCAAAAGGAGTTGAACATGCGACAACGTCGTTGGGTCAAGCTACTTAAAGATTATGATTGTGCCATCAAGTATCACCCTGGCAAGGCCAATGAAGTGGCCGATGCTCTCAGCAGAAAGGAAACCGATAAGCCTAGACGAGTGCGAGCTTTACAACTCACGATTCATGCCAATTTACCTGATCATATTCGTAATGATCAACTTGAAGCTTTGAAAGACGATAACCTCCTATCAGAACTCATGTGGGGCATGGATAAGCAGCTTGAAACCAAATCGGACAGGGTCCGATATTTCGAAAACCGGATTTGGGTCCCATGATAAGGAGACTTGAGAAATCTGGTGATGGACGAGGCACATAAATACCGATACTCCATTCACCCAGGCTCGGATAAAATGTACCATGACCTAAAGGCACTTTACCGATGGCCAAACATGAAAGCCGACATTGCCACCTACGTGAGCAAATATTTGACTTGTACAAGAGTCAAGGTGGAGTATCAGAAACCATCCAGACTTTTACAACAACCGGAACTCCCAACGTGGAAATGGGAACACATTTCCATGGATTTCATCATGGGATTACCCAAAACACCGACGGGATGCGCTACTATCTGGGTGATCGTTGACCGGTTGACTATGTCTACGCATTTCTTAGCAATCAAGGAATCAGACAAAATGGAAAGATTGACTCGCATCTACATGAAAGAAGTAGTGTCCAGAAATGGAGTGCCTGTCTCAATCATATTTGATCGAGATTCTCGTTTCACTTCGCACTTTTGGAAGTCACTACAGAGCGCACTAGGCACCAGCCTTGATATGAGTACAGCGTACCATCCTAAAACGAATGGGCAAAGTGAACGCACCATTCAGACCTTGGAAGACCTGTTGCGTGCATGCGTGTTGGATTTCGGAAAAAGTTGGGAACCCCACTTGCCCTTGGTGGAGTTTTCGTATAATAACAGCTACCACGCAAACATTAAGGCAACGCCGTTTGAAGCGTTGTATGCACGAAAGTTTCGATCGCCTCTTTGATGGGCAGAAGTAGGTGACAGCCAAATCATTGGCCCCGAATTAGTGCTCGAAACCTCAGAAAAGATTGTCCAAATCCGAAATCGCATGGCAGCAGCACGAGATCGCCTTTATTTTCTATTTAATAGAACTTGAAACTTGAGGGGCCAGAAATGAAAATATGATTTACAATATATTAAACAAATAAATATTACCCAACCCCCGTCCCTGATTCCCGTATTTCCGGCAGCCGCGCCGGCGGCGGCCTCTGGCGAACCCCAAGTATTGTCAGAGCTCGATTAATAACACGATTGAATTCTTTTAAAACCCGTAGACCATAACGTAAACTAGTAATCAACAATATTAATACGTTATAACAGCTTGGAATCATCAAATTTAATACGCAAACTCGCCAAATTTTATGTAAAACACTAATGATGATCATTGAATAATAAATGATCCAATTATTATTATAAATAGCCTATATACCATCACGTAAACTCGTCTCAAACGTCAATTCAAACTAAAATACACTATGTATCGCTAAGTGATCAGTCCAAGTTTTTCTGCTCCGGCCACCGTCGTTCGTCATCAAGCATTAACATCTTCAAGTAATTTTGATACGCATTATTAGAATTTTTTTGCCGTCTAACATAATCCCTACCAAATATCTAACAAACATGGAACCAATTAACTGTATTGAACTTCTGGGGTTTGCAATGGAGAAGATGAACATGTAATATAGTTTATATATATTTATTTTTGGTATTTTAAACAACAAACAAGCTAGATTAGTTGGTTAGTGCATGCATGTATGGACAAGAGGACCCGAGTTCGAACCCGGGTCAGCCCGTTGCTTTTCTATATTGTTTTTCCTTTAAATAAACATTTTCTTTTATATATTAAAATATATAAAATTATAAAAACTATATTAAACCAATAAAAATTATGTTAAGCTAAATAAAAATAGTTATAATCTCTTTCATTCCCATTAAGTTTTCGTTAGAAACCCGATTAATATTAAATTAATAAATTTTATTTCGTTAAGCTTTATATCACGCTAATATAAATATTTGAAGATCCATAATGCATAAACGTTATAGATCTCAAACCCGTCAAGTTCGTTTAAAACTAGATTAACTTATATATATGTATACTTTTTTTCCCGTTCGTTAGACTTTAAAATTCGTTAAAGTTTTCACTTTCAAAATAATATATTCTAATAATAATCAAAATTTTCATAAACGTTATAATATTCAAATTTTGATAAATCTCATAATTTAAACTAATTTGAAATTAATAATTCGTTAAAATTCATTAATATATGAAATAATATTATAATAATGAATCATCAAAATCCATTAAACTTTAATATTACAATACAATAATATAAGTAAAAGTATATAATGCATGAACCTTAAAACCAATCTTTATTTTCCATTATTTAGTTGGTAATTATAGTGTTTTTTATTTTAGCTCGCGAGATTCGATCGTTCGGTTTCATATAACGTGCTTTCCGTTTCATTTTTGAGTTTGTCATCCCAATTTAGAGGTGAGTTTCTCACACCCCTTTTTTAACGCTTTTACACATTTTGGGGGTAGCATATATATCCTATCAACAATTCAATTTCATTTATTTATTATCACAAACTATAATTCGTTACATGGACTTGTGTGTTTATTTGCTTACTTGCTCAAAGACTACTTGCTCATGGTTTCCTCAATTAGTATGATCATACGCCTCCCTATGCACTCAAGACCTCGATGTTATGAGTGGAATAGGGGCCCCCTATCCGAGTACATTGGTTGTTACCAATTGGAAAGGACATTTACTTGCGCTAATATCCGAATACGTTGGTGCACAATCCCAACTGGAAAGGATCTTACTTGCTCATTTACACTTGTTCATGGAATTGTTGATTTTTACGTACATATATCAAAACTTGTGTGAACTCACCATCTATTCATTTAGTTGATATTATTTTATATATATGCTACATGTACCTTATTTAGAGAACGATGCCATGACAAAGACATTAGTACTTAGGTTATATTAATAAATGGACAAATTATTAATTGTTCTTGTATTTTCCTTGTATTTATTGTTACAAACTTGTGTGCATGATATTTAAATAAATTAATGATAATATTGTCACTTAATAGTGTCACATGTGTTTTGAGCAATCTGTACGTCACACTCGGGCGTATTCCGCTTTAGCCGGGGTGTTACATTAAAGAACTGTTTAACCAACCTCCAAACAAACCATACCCATTTTAATAACATTAGACCATATCATAGCCCACCCATCATCATTTAACCTCCCAAATTGATTGGGTTTGAAAATTCATTCTCTTTCCCTTTAATTCACCAATAACAGATTTTTACGTGTCATTGCGATTCGATTAAGGGGTTACCAATCTAACCAGATCCTATGTCCAAAAATATAATTTTCCTACTGCCCTTACACTATCATGAAACTCCTCAAACTTATCGGGTCGACCATTCTTTCACACCACACCCGAAACACAACAATTACCAATTTCAACACTCAAGAACCCTAGAAATCGGTTTTTAACAATTGACCTATCAAACGAACTCAAATCATGAAATTTTAATATGATATACTAGACATATCTGGAAAACTTTTGACATCAAAAACTCCAACGTTTGACCTCGGGAAGCATGCCAAACTAATTTAATCCAAATATGTCCCTAGTTCAAGAAACGGGTTAATTGGATATCTTAACGACCTAGATTATGAAATTAAAGATCACGAGAGTGTAGTAGACACCATGGATGACCTCCAGCAGCTAGGAATTGAAATAAGTCGTTCAAAATAGAAGGGTTTGGAGGTGGTGAAATCTGCGGCCAGAAGAGTGGGTGTAGAGGTAAGGGTGTGTGTTATAATTTTAAAATGTTACAATCTAGTCCCTACACTTTGTAAACTCATCTCCTTTGTTCCTTAACTGATAATAATACTTATTTTACATGTCCAAGAGTCCCCAAGCCCTAAAAAACCCGAGAAATAATTACTACTTTACACTCGCGTCAGCCTTTTTACGAGAATTTTGGGATGTTACAAGACTACCTCCCCTTACATTGGGATTCGTCCCCGAATCCCAAAACCAAAAGGTTTCCAAAAACTCAAAAATCAAGTTTTCTGTTTTGGTCTCGACTTGAGTCCCAAACTGACACAAACCAACACATACACACTATAAGATCTTTTATTCTTACTTATGTATTTAATTGAAGTTCCCATATCATCGTAATATCATCGCATTTAGTTAATGATCACCTATCTTTCTACGTGTGGTTAGTAGTTCAAATGTTGAGAGTTTTCTTTTCAGGTGCTAATATTTTTTTTAATGAATTCTTTTGAGTCAATAACTATGATCAATATCATTATCCGGTCTGCATTTTATTTGAAATATCTTTACATTGCAGGTTGTTTGGCAGGACAAGACTGATTGCAGACATTATGTGTTTTTAGTGGCATATATGCTTCCAAAATGGTAAGTTCAATCCTTTTTTTAATTATATTTCATTTGTTATGGTTACCATGGAAATTATAAGTTAAGGTTGGGTTTTAAATTTCTTATAGGATGCCCATGGAGTGCGGTTTAAAGAGCTGAATTCCAAACAAACAAGTCTTCTGTTAATAAAGCTCAAGGATGAGCCCGTTGCACTTGATATTCCCTCTTCTGACACCACTTTCGGTTATTAGTCATGTACTTATTATTTTATTTATTTTTTTGTGCACATGCCGGTTTTGGACTAAATTCGAAACCTTGGTTTTTGGTGACTATCCGGTTTTGTTTTTTGGGTTGGGTTCGGTTACCGTTTTATCATTTGGGTTTAATATTTTGTGTTGACAAAGAGTTAGCAAATAATGAAATTACTTAATATATAATTAATTATTATATATATGGGATAAAACCAAACCAAAAAACAAATTTGAGTTTGATTTGGTTTTTGGGTTTTCATTCGGTGAGATATTCGTTAAAAATACAATAATTTTGTCAACACTAGGTTGAGTGAATAAACCATATATGAGTGTATATATAATAAGTATAGTAAAATGTGCAAACTCTATCAAGTGAGATGAGTAATTTAACTAAATGAGCAAGTAAATAAGTTGTCGGTAAGCACGATGCCAGATGAATTGGGCGATGGCTACTACGACGGTATAAACAATTTAACCAAATAAGAAAGTAAATAAGTTATCGGTAAACACGATACCAAATGAACTGGGTGATGGCTACTACGATGGTATAAGCTTATAACACGTTAGGCATAAATTGGTATACGCACATGATTAATAGTTTCAATTGGGTATTAAATAATAATAATACTAAAAAAAATAATTAAAACGCATATGTCTCTAAAACGGCTAAAAATAAGTAAAAAGAAGGGGAGTGATTACTCACCTTATCAAACGAGCAAACTGAAATAATAATATAATAAGAATGAAGACGACGATTCAAGCGTTGACGATATAGCCTAATAGAAGATTCAGTGCGAAACAAACATTAGAAATTGACAGATAAAGATGAAGTTTGAGAGTTTGACGATCGATTATAATTTTGTTAAATATATATTACTTAGTCTTATTATTTTATAGATCTTTTTAATTTATTCAATATTATATCTTATTATGTAAAAAGACTTGCTTAATATATATAAATATAAAAAGGTTATAAAATATATCTTTATAATATAAAATTAATTTGTTTGTTAAATCATTTATATATATATATATATAGGATTGATTTCTTTTGAGAACCACTTTGAGTTTTAAGAACTCGAAAGAACTCAACGTAACAATTTTTTTTTCCGAAATTTTTTTACACATGTGTAATACGTAAGTGTAAGTGACGTACAAAAAATTACAGTATTTTTTTATACACCGAATCGACTTTTTACACATGTGTAACTAACGTTTAAACTTGTGTAATTATCAAAATTACTTATTCTCTCTCCTACCTCATTTTTTAATTACATTTAATCTCATCCACATGTTTCATATCATTTAATTAAATGTGTGGTTTAAAATTGAGTTCTCCTTAATTCTCGCTAGAATATTAATTATTAATTGTTCCGGTCACCCGCCCTACGGTTTCAGGTCTTCCTCATACGAACATTCAATTTCACAGCTTAATTGCTCCCTTTAATTGCTTCTCCTCTTCCTCTTAATGCCAATCGTTTTCTCTCCGGCTATTGATTGAAACCTATCAATAAGTGAAGCCCTATCATTCTGTTATTAAATTGAAACGCACCCAAGATGCTAATTGAAGCCAACATCGATTGAAGCCGCACCGGTTCTCATTCTCTCATCTGATTCAAGGTGATTAGTCAATCGATTGAATCCATCCCATCTGTTATCATACTCCAACTGTTTTAATTTTGAAATTGGAATAGGGCAACACAATTTCTGTATGTCAAAGATGGACCGGTGCGTGGCTGTACTGAACACACTCATGGTTGGTTTTAATTAGGCCTTAATTGATTAATTTTTGGTGAGAAATTGTTTTTTTTTGTTGGTCAATTTTAATAATTAGTATTGCGTTTCAGTTGGAAATTTTGTGGATGGTCAAAAGTTTTATATTCTTCACTAACAATTTAGGAAGTACACCATATGATTACAAACCTAAGCAATTTTATCATTTCTATGTAGGAAGTTTGAAAAAAAAAATGCAATCAACAAGCTTTTTTTTTAGATTTTTTATGTCTGTTTTAGTGAAAAAAAATGTATACACGGATGGACACATTAAACCTAAACATTTTGTTTATTTAGGTTTTGTAATTTACTATTATTAATAAATAAAATAAGTATTTCACACTAACTAATATCTTGAAATAAATAAATATTTTCAGATACATTTATTTATATAGTCGGTGTTATTTCAACTATTATTTCAAGCGGTTTATTTTGGTTTGCCCGAAACCCTTTAAATAGCACTCGCTACTCGACTCGAATTAGAACGGGTCGTGTTGGGTTTGTTAGATTCGGGTTTATTAGTACAGGTACTTTTGGGTTCGAGTTTAAAGTTTTCCGGGTCGGGTTTTAAGTTGCGGCTAGACATGCATAAAATATATTAAAAAATTAAAGATGTCTAAAATTTTCTTAACCTATTATAACATGATAATTTATGTTGTTTTTTTGGTAAATTGCAGATGCAACAAAATCGGGTATTGCTTAACAAACGTTATAAAATGCAGCCTTTATAGGAAGTAAGGCTATGACTGAGCAAGAGGCCCGGTATATTCTAAATTCTACAAACATTTATGTATGTTAGGCTTAAATTGACCAATCAGTACTAATTTTTTTCATTAATGCCCTAATTTACCAAACACATGTTATTCATGTTAATGTACATGTGATTTACTTTTGTTTTATTATACCGGGTGATGCATCAAATAGTTTGAAGTCAAATTTAGATGGAATATCTAATTATCCAGAACACATTTACAAAAAAAAAAACGAAAAACAAAAGCAACTAAATTTGTAAAACGGGTTAACCGGCGAACAATCAGTGCTGACAAAAACACAAAACGTTTAGATTGTTGTTCTAAAACGTGTTGTGCCGGACACGCAAACCGGCCACACGTTTAGTTCGTGTTGTGTTAGAATATGTGTTCTTAAATTAAGATCTTTAGCATAGTTGGATGCCACATACTGCAATGAACTTTTTGTTAAGTTGATGTGTTTGCCACAATTTTCCTTTCGATCTTGCTGTTGTTAAAGAAATAATAACAACCTAGCAATTACACTGATTGATGATTTCTTGTACACAGATTCCAGTTATTGTAATTGGAAGTAATAAAGGTGCTCATAGTTACACACTGTACTCTACACCTTTAATACTTTTGATGCAATGTTGAATTTTAAAAACTCCTATATAAACTAAGGTAATATTCATGTTGCAAGGATGTTGATTAGATGGGCTGATGCAGCTTGTGTGAGGGATCCATTTGGTTTCTAATACTCTAACCTCTAATTTATCATTTTTTTGGCGTTTGCTAAAAACCCATTTTCTGTGTATTTTACGATTTTGGTAAAACCTCATTTGATACTTTACAAAGCTTTATTCTATGCCATTGTAGAAACCAAGAAACAATACATGTGAAAAAATGTTTGAAAAATTGCAACCACTTTTCATTTGCCAGGTGTCACGGCTTTAATGCCTTCAAAAGGTTTTGGAGAACACAATATGCACAACTGGATAACCCATGTACCATACTAACCACATAAATGTAATTTTATCACATAAGAATGCTACTTCTTTTATCACATAAGAACGCTACTTCTTCGCATGGTTTGACATCAAGATGATTGTTTTTTTTTGTATGAACATGCTTAACGCATTTGCTAAGGATCACATACTATGATTGAAATCTCTCTTTTGATTTAAAATTAGGTCTTACTACATCTGTCTTAATTAAGATCACCATTTATGATTTACCCACATCAATTAATGGTATTGTTAATATGTTATATTTGTCATAGTTGTGCAAGCATCCTTCTTGTGTACTGGTTTTTTGTACCATTTTTAATGATATTGTTGATATGTTATATTTTTCTGACTTGTGCATCCTTCTTGGTTTTTGGTTTTCTGTACTATTTCTTAAAAGGTTGGCATATTTTCACAATTGTATGATTTTATGATAGTTAACTTCTCTTAATGGTGGTCAACTAGAATTTTTATTTGTTATGGATAGTACTGAAGACCCCGCTTATCATGCATTATCTTGTTTACTTTTAAATTTTAAGGTAATTAAATATTAAATAGTAGGTCGTGGATAACTTTTTTACATGATGTGATATTCACAACCTCGTTAAGGATCTGACCAGTTATGGATTGATGAAAAGAATCATCAGTTTTAGTCCCTTAACTCTTTTTTTTATATTTTGTTATAAATACTAAGATTGAGCGATCTTCCCTTAAAACTTTAGCGAATCGAATATTCTTTTGATGTGTTTGAAGTAAGCCCTCGGAACAGACGGCCCCACCTGTCGTTATGGTTGAGACAATGTTGACAACCCAAACTTTTCTAAGCTACCATGTTGACAACCCAAACTTTTCTAAGCAATCTGTTTAGTATACATAAGTTTGTATAATCTATTTATCAGTTTCCTACTTTGGTTATAGTTTTTTGTGTTGATTTGTTATTATCGTTTATTTTAATTATAGCATGCAGCGGGATTATACACCAGTCTCAAACCTACGATTATATCGGCTCTGATATGGTTGCCTATAATACTGGTTCTAAACCGTTTCGGGTCGGGTCGGGTCATGAGTTTCATTTAGTTAAACGGTTTCAATGTGCACCTCTACCTAAGTTGACTAATGGTCCGGCTAATTGAAGCAAGATGAGTTGATCACTTGATCCTACCTGTTTCGTTCCCAAAAATCAATCCACCGATAAGAAGATTTAAACTTAATGGCGATTCAATCGGCGATTCAAAAGTATTTAGAAGTCAAATCGAACAATGGGGAATTGTACAATCTTTTTCCGGAACTGTCCATCTCCAAAATTGAAACTTTTGAGGTAATGTTTAACCTATTTAAACATGTTAAACAAATTATTTTTATAACATGCTTTTGTTTATAAAAGAGTGGGAGGGTCAAAATAACCAAATTCAGAAAACCGCAAGTTCATTTACTTTTTACACTTTACTCCAGGTACTACATTAGAAGCGGTCATTACATCTGCAGATTCACGTGTTCGTGCTGTTGGCCTCGAGTTTAAAGATAATATTATATTATTATGCAAGTTTCGTTACTGATTTTTAACCTGTATGTATTTACAAAAGAGAGTAAAAAAAAAAGATTTTGACTAAAGGTGTTTCTGGGTCAACCCTACCCGTTTAGATTTAATCACTGGTTACAGGGATAAAAAAAAATGTAATTCCTAAAGTTTTTGCTGATTATACTTGTTTACTTAAGTTTTTAATGTATGGAAAACCGCTTTTCTTCATGTGTATTTATTGCAAATTTTTTCATGCCAATCTCTTCGGATGTTAGTTTAGTCAAGTTGTTTTGTTTTTGGGCTAACATTCTAGAGACTTCGTGCTCACGTGTTCTCCCAGCGCGCTTATTCTAATAAGACATGGTTATGTTTTATATTTGAATCAAATATGAAAAGGGTAGTTTAAACTTTATTAATTGAAGTTTTTACTTTTTTGAGTTTAAAATACTGTTTCAAGAAAAGATTGTTGCAACATCATTTAAATGAAATAGTTTTACATTTCTATTTAAATTGTTCATTTGACTATATGGTCAAACTTGTACTCAAAGTTCATTCAGACTTTCCACATACTCAACATTAATTATTATATTATTTTATTCAGGTTTTTCATTAACTTAATTGTATGATAATATGAAATATATTATTTTGATAATTTATACAGGACATCGTAAACACAATTGGTATATCGGAGACAAGTTTCTTCAAAAGGACCCCAAAGCATGTATAGTGGTTGTTTTATAAACTCATGTTAATTTTATAACGGTTAAAAAAACATGGAAATTGATCAGGCTGTATATGTATGCGAATATTTTGGCATGTTTTTTGAGATAGGATGTATTGACTAATTGTATTTATTAAATATAATTATTGTTAAGTGGATATTGGTTTGTATGTGATGATATTTGATTAAGTCTAATTTAAGGAATAGAATGTTTTTTATTTATCACATAGTAAATATATATAAATATAACTAATATTTTATTTAAAATGATATGTTACTTTTAACTCGAATCTAGCAAAGTTTTTTACAAATTCCTTGAAGTATAACCCATCTATAATAAATTTTTTAAGGCGGTCTAATCATATAAACTTTAAAGTGAAAGGTTATGTGTATACACTCCCATTTATCACAAGTCTCCACATTATAACCTAGGAAAAGCAAGCACTCACATGTCATTGTGATGACATAATACAGTTTTGGTTCATATCATAGGTGCGAAATGTGGGCAATAATATGATAATATATATTTCTTATATATATTTCAATGAGAGTTTATCTTAAAAAATGATAAGATTTATGAGAAGCTACATTCTATATGAGCTAAGAAGTTCTTATGACCATGATTCTATGTGGGATTTGCCAAAGGTGTTACAGAGTTGATATATCACAATAGGACATGCGTTGCAAATTTTCGTAGTCGCTTCCCGTCGCAACGCGCGGGCACTCCTACTAGTATATATATATATATATATATATACTCCCAGTGAAACAATTGTTCCTCCCTTGCGTGCGTCTTAATACCATTAAGAAACGGACCCCAGGGGATACAATGTATGTAAGCCGACAGATGGACTCATGCATAATCACTCAGAGTAAAGGAAACTTGATGCATTGCTCAAAATTTTGAAATTGGTATCAAAATTTTTATGAACAATATAATGGTTTAAGTCAAGTTGGGGTGATTTGGCAAAAATCAAATTAAGCTTGAACCGAGATTAGAGACTGATAGTTTCTGATATTCTGTGCTTTAATTGAACAATTTAATCATATCACAAAAATACTTGAATGTGTGTTATTAGATTTATGTGGACAACAATACCAATGACCGACTTATCACCTGTCATAATATCACTGAAATATAAAACTGTGATAGAAGGGCAATTTGGTCAATATGATTATCTGCTCAAACTCAACAAAAATACAAAAATATGTACTCATTTTGATAAAATCAGTGAAAAACACAAAAATATTGTCTATTTTTTAAAAGGACCAAATATTCTTTTGTAAATACATTCTTTAAAAATTTTTACAAAATACCTAAACTATTTTCGTCTTCTTTGTACAAAATTCTTAAATCAGTTTAAGTTATGTTTCGGAAATCTGAAACGTTTTTAACGTATTTGGTTGTTGGGATAAAAGGTCTCTCGATAACCTAATTTATTTATTTTATTTACTTATTTAATTAATTTATTTAATTAATTAAATTAATTATTTAATTTAAAATTAAATAAAAGATTCTGTTTCGTTAAAATCCAATTCGTTATTTACGGATAACGAATTAGGTGATTCTTTAGCGAACTAGCTTCTGGTTCGCTAACCTAATCGCTTCCGCACTCTGTAACGAATCATCCCTTCCTTATGCATATTTAACGAATCGCGTCACGAATCATGTCTTGATTCGCTACTTTAAATTAACGAATCAAGTAGCGATTCGCCAACATAAGGTAATGAATTGAGTTAGCGAATGGGCTAATTCGTTAACTTTAATTTAAACGAATCGTCTGATTCGCACAAGCTGTACCTTGGGTTGCGTGCTATGTTATATAAGACAAGAAAACGAACAGTCTTCCACTGTTCGCCTTCTTCCTTCATCTTTAAGAAACCCTGTTCAAATTTTCTCTGAAATCTCGACTTTCTTGTTTGGATATTTCAAAGATATATTTGAGTTTCTAAGGTATAGCCGATCATGGCAATATAATTTTCGTCAAAAATGGCTACGTGTTGATAGTTAAATTATGAAATTTTAGGAGTTTAAGGGTTTCTGAAGTTTTGAAACCCATTTGTGTATAATTTATGTTCATAACTGTATGATTTTGATGTCATTATGATCGGAATCATATTCCGATACCCTTTGTGGGCTTCAATCATGATTTGATTGTTGTTTGCCGGGTTAATTATTGTTTTGTGATATTGGTGTTTACTGTGGGTTCGTCTAACCTATGTACTTAGCGATTTTGTGTCTTAATCTCATTCATCTTCGATTACGAATGTAATTCCGAGTACAACGAGCTCATTATTGTGATGATTCGACGATAGTTATGGCCTAATCATTTCCGGGTTCATCTTGTTGACTATCTGTGTTCATCCTAATTTTGACCTTGACTTTGTGAAGTCAAAGAACAAGTCTTAATTATGACCATTCGTTAGTCTTAGCGAATTGGAACTGTTTCGTGTCCAGTTCGTTAAGATTTTACACGAACTAGCTAAGCGAATAAGATGTTACACGAATCAGATTTGGATTCGCTTAAAATATAACGAATTAGAGTTTAGTTTGTTAAAATTAATAGTAATTCGCTATGTTCAGTTCGTTAAGATATTTACTTGATAGTGAATCGCCTGATTCGTTATCTTATTGTAACGAATCAGAATGATTCCCAACGAATGACATTTATTAAAATTTCAAAATTAATTTATTTAATAAAGGATTTAAATAATTAAAGGATTTAATTAAAGGATTTAAATCGACTAATACGTAAATAGATTAATTACACATATCTTTTGACTATATATTCTGATATCTATTCTCACATTCGATTTTATTTATACAGTATAACATGGTTGATCAAGAACAACAAAATCAACCACCACAAGAACAACCTCCACAAGGACAACCACAACAACAAGATCAACAAGCTGAAGTGATCTTACTGCCGTTCGATAAGAAGCACAACATCTGTGCTTATGTTGATCACGATGTGACTGATTTGAGAGCGTTTGGAGCTATGTTGACTTTCTTGCGACGTTCAAAGATATACTATGCAATCATTGCTAAACCTAAAGTGTATCTTAGTATAATCAGGCAATTTTGGAACACAGCGGAATATGTTGAGGCAGATAAATGGGTTCGAGCTACAATTAATCAGACTCCAATTACGATTGATGTTGAGGTCATTCGTCGGGTACTTCAATTTGACGATAATGATGATAACCCGAGTGAATTTGACAGGACATTGGTTAGGGCTTTATTCACACGCTTGAATTATGGGGGTGATATTCATAAATCTATGTTGAACAAGAATGGGTTGTGTCCACCATACAAGTATCTGTTGCATGTTCTACTTCATTGTATGAGTGGACGTCGCGGTGGTTTTGATGAATGTAGACTAAATTTGCAGTCGGCGTTTGTTGCCCTAATCCTGAACAAGCCCTTCAACTACTCAGAACTCATCTTTGATCATCTGAAAGAGCAAGTTCAGCAAACTTTACCGTCAAAGAAGTTCTTGATGTACCCTCGCTTTTTACAGCTAATTATTCAGGATTTGATTCCGAATTTGGTGATTGATCGATCGTTGGTGAACGATGTTCTTGATATGGAACATATGAAAGCTGAAACGGTACATCGTATGTTAATCTATAGAAAAGACAAGCCACAGGATAAACGGATGATTGGTCATATAATCAACCCGGATTACGTATGTCCTCCTAATGAGCGCTGGATCCACGACGATTCGGATTCCGAGCGTGAAGGGGGAGAAGGTGGGAACAATGATGGTGGAGATGATGATGGTGATAATGATGGGAATGATGGTGATGGTGGAGCTGGTGAACGAGCTCTTAAAGAACAACAAGATGCAGTTGATGCTGCTCTAGCCGCCACCATGAAAGTTCAGCTGGAAAGAAAAAGAAAGGGTAAAGCTGTAGCTACTGGTGAACCATCAAAGAAGCCCCGTGTGTCTGCTGGGGCTGGGGTAATTATTGGAACTCCACCACCACGTCAATCAACTCCTCAAAGCTCGGCGGTGCCGCTAACTACTAGCACTCCGATGCTTACCTTGACGACGACGATTATGTCACATGAGAGGCTCGGTCTTATCCTCAAATGGCGTTAACCGAGATACCGAGGCCTCCTGCTGCATTGTCTACAGTATCTTCTACCACATCAATGAGACCTCCTCCGCCAACAACTACTCTTCCTCCACCTCCGCCTAGTGATGTCTCTTTCATGAGAATTACTCGGCCTCAAGGACCTGTTCAACCTGTTCATCCATCTGTATACAACTTGCCACCAGGTCGTCAAACTGAAATGCTGCTAAATCAGCTACATCTATATGAAAATCAAATGGCAGCTGATCGTCAAACTCAAGAACGACTCATGGAGAATCAACGACGAATGATGAGTTATATTTCTTTCTGTCAGAAGGAGACTAAGTCGTTGCGTACGATTGTTGAGTCTCAGGGGGTGAAATTAAAGGAATAAGAAGAGTTGATTTTACAATTAACTTGTAAAGAAGATGCCCTCAAGAAACTTAAGAATGACGATGATGATCCTGACGAATCTGATGCAGGAGGTGAGCCTAAACAATCGCATGGTTCATCCTCTGGTGCTGGTGTTAGTGGCGGTGATGATTCGAGCAAGCAGATAATTATCTATCAAGATCCAACAGCTGCCAAGCCAATTGAAATGATTGCAGCTAACACAATGATATTTGTTGATGGATCAAGGGTGGTTCGTAGTGTGATAAACAGAGATGAGATAGAGGATGGTGAGTTTGTGATTAGATCCTTGACACGGTAGCAGATTTCGATTTTGCTTGGGCTGAATGACGATCAGTTGACTGCTTTGGAGACTGAGCCCGATGTCGAAGTGATAACTGAGGAGGAATTGGAAGTTGATCCGTTGTTTATGAATACGGATTTTGTTTATGAGGATGAAGAGATTGTGATGGAGGATGTTACAGCTGAAGAGTACCCGGACTTGTATCAACACGCAAACGTTGATCAAGGTGCTCCGGTATTTCATGAATAAGTAATTAAAGAGACTGAGGATGAACTGGAAAAGGTTGTGCAGCGAACAGTTCCTTCACTCAAAGAAGTGACTGATGAGGACGTAGAAAGATGGTTCAAACGTCATAAAGCGGGTAAAATTATCAGTGCTTATCGTTATGTAGATCAAGAACGAAAAGATAATGCTGCTGCTTGGATTGAGACTAATCAGGTGACTACCTTCAAGACTGTTTCAAAGGTACACGGTGATATTGTTTCATGGGCTTATGACTCTGACCTTAAGGTATGTATAGTAAAGTGGGAAAAGGGTGTCCAGTATTACGAGAGGATAATGGATGTTTTAACTCTACTGCGTTGGGATGTACGTACCCTCGCGAGACGTCCATTTATCAATCGTGGGGGTCACCGAACGGCTGAGTGGTTTCATCAACACTTACTGTTCGAGGTCAATCATGGCTTCAAATTCTTCAAGCCCCAGGTCCCAAGACGTAAGCGCATTGATGAGATTGATCCAAGGACCGGCTGGAAGAAACTTGTCTTGAAAGTGAAGCCACCAAAGACGATGAAAAAGGTTCCTGTGAAGACAATGCCTCAAGATATTTATCTGTCTTTCAACCGTTGGTACTATGACAATCGTACTGGCGAGGCCGTTATTGTTCGTGGTCGAGGACTGCAGACTGAGCTCATCAAGACAATCGACCCGATGTGGTTGGTTAATTTATCAGAGACAGACAACGACGTGCTACACAGGAAGTAGATTTTGTTTGAACGCCAAGAAGATTACGACCTGGCTATGCAATTCCAACGAGTCGTTCGTGTGTGTCATGAACATAGAATTCATAGTTGCAGAGATTGGCAGTCCAAGCACTTCAATAAGTTAAAGACAAAGAGCTCAAGACGAGGGGGTGTCTGCTAGTGCACGGTTTTGCGTCTAGAGTCTTTGTATTTATCGTTAATGTTTTATTTATTAATTAATGTAATATTTAATGTTTATTATTAGACTAGTTCGTTAAGGTTAAGTCTAGTTCGCTAGGAATGTTAGCGAACTAAGACATTATAATGTATTCCCTCCTGATTCGTTAGGGGATGCTAACGAATCAGGGGGTGGTTCGCTATGATAATTTATGTAACGAAGGGGAAGCTGGTTCGCTAGGGGATGTTAGCGAACCAGGTCGCCTTCTATATATAGTGAACTACTGTTCCCTTTAATGTAAGTTTTTGGAGAAAAGTTTTCAAAAGGAATTTTGAGTAATTGCTCTCTCTCAAGCTTCACCTTAACATTATTCGTTTAATCTATTGATAATATATACACATACATAACATTAAATCAAGGTAAACTATGAGCTAGATCTTTAATAGTGGTAATCGGATATTCACATATCTGAGATCTGTTTATTGTTATTGATTGATTATCATTATCCGGGAACCAACAATAATGTATATTTGTGATAATAAGATACATTAAATCAATAAATCTTAAGAAATTTAACAAGTTTTATTATTACTATACAGATACACATACACACACACACACATGGATATAGTTGTTAATAAAGATGCAGGAAAAGACAAGTAATATGTTCGGTTTTTATAAAAACATAATTTATTGACTAATTTTTATAATTATTATTAATTTAATGAATTATTTAATCAAAAATTTCCAAAATTAACAAAAATGGGGCGACTGAGGTTCGAACCCTTGTCTCAGTCGTCCACAAGTTGCTAACCAAGGGTGCACCAGCCAACTGGGCTGGTGTCTAATGTGTTTATGACATTGCTTGAGTATATAAATTAACAAACCATAAACCGAAATCGATTAAATCCTAGAACTTACAGTCACAATAATCAGTGGTTGTTAGCATGATTCATGTTAGGGTTAGTGTTATATTACCAAAGGCGATTACAAATCATAAATCAATTACCTTTTAATCACGTTGTAAGATGGTTTGATTGAACGAACAGTGGTCGTGTTTGGTGAACTCAAGATTATGATCAAAATAGAGGAGTTGGGGGAATTAAGTATAGGGTTAAGGACGGCGAGGGTTAGATGAGCCTAACTAGAGATTTTATTTGATTGTAAACATATGTATCTTGAATAACACATCCAATATAGTGTCGGCCAAGTCAAAATGGTAAAATGAATCAATTGGATCGAATTAACTTAATTAAATTGTCATTTTGGCCTAAGTAAGCATGTATAACATAATCTTTGATTCAATTTCTATATTGGATGCGAGAATTAAGGTCCAAGACATCTAAATTGTAATCGGGTTTGTGAATAGGGTTTGGGTTAACAGGTCGGATCTTTGTTAAACGAATTAGGATGATAAAAATGATAATATTTGCAATTTAGCTATTAGGGTTTGAGGATGGAAACATAAAGGGGTAGGAGTTTAAGTTTGGGTTAAAATTGCCATAATTTGAAAGTTATAATTATATATTGTATAAATAATTAAACAATAATATAATAACAATTAATTAACTCGATAAACGAGAAAGAATTTCTCGAATATCGAAATGGGTCGGGTATTTAATGAAAATGTAACTTTGAAAATCCGAGTTGTTATAGTCTCCCTTTCTTTAGGGAATTTCGTCTCGAAATTAAAGAATATTATAACACCATCATTAAATTTAAGAAAATTAAAAACTTTAAATATGATATAAAACTAATTATAGTACAGAACTTTGAATAGTTGAAGCAACGTTACAAATGAAAATTCGTTAAGGGCACTTATATATAGGATGTACCAGCGTATCCACCATGTACTTATCATCTTTAAATTTGTATCATTACCCTAACTACTTTCGATTCAATATTAAGACACACAATTTTATGCATTATGATTTCCATACGAGGACTTCAATAATTATGTTCTGGACCATAATTGATGTAATCGTCAGATGGTCCACATGATTCGTCTAATCGTGTGGGTTCACAAGCGTTTGAAAATACATGATTTTGAGGAAACAAAAGTTTCAAGGAGTTTTAATTATAAGACCAATGTATAAAACATTTCGAAAGTTGCGGTGGATTTAAATAAAAAAAGAGAATTTCTAAGACATCTTTTAACGCAAAAGTATAAGTCATGAAAGTTATGAAGGGGTAACTCATTAATAGTTGGGGTTAATAAAATGAGGATTTAGTAAACAAGATAGAAGTAGGCTTTTATAACAATTTACTTAAATAAAATAAGGTTTACTCATAAGATAGGGTATGCAAAGGATTAATAGTTCAAATCGAAATAATTCAGTGCCATAAAAGGCGTTACAATTCATAATTGGAAAAAATACAAGATACATTAAGATAGATAAAGAAAACGGCAAAAGTCTTCGGCGTCATTGAGTATCTTAGTTTATTCCTTGAGGAGTTTTATTCATGAGGACTTGAGTAGTCGAGGCAGATTGATTCGGCATTGCTTTAATAACTTGAGCTGGAATGGTTTGCAAGTGGGTTGATTAGTCATAATATATTCGGTAAGCTTAAGCTTGCGGGTGCGGAGTTTTATAGAGTGGATTAAGTAAGGTTGACCGTGATTGATGGGAGGAGCTTGAAGGACATGAGGTTGATGGGTTTGAGCTTGGTGAGCATGGGTCAAGTAGTAGGGTGGAGTCATATTTTGAGCTTGATGAGCATGGATACGATGAGGACACAAATTACGGAGATAATTTGGCTCCCAGTGGGGTAGAAAGCACGGGTATTAGGAACACCGGGTTGAGTAGAATGCATGGTACCGTTTCGAGAAACGGGCGTCTCAAATCATTGAGGAGAAGTTGGTGCACTACGGACTTGACGGCGGTAATTAGAAAGGTGGCCATAACGGTTACAATTGGTGCAAAGACGACAGTTGTATTTGGTCGGGTGGTGACGGTTGCAGGTATCGCAGATGAGGTGCGCTCCCTTGTAAGGTCTCTTTTTCGGACAAGTTGAAGAGGCTCGCGGTTGAGTAGGATCGGTTGCAGTCGGTTTCTTACGTTTCTTGTTGTGAGGGTGAGTGGAGGTAGGTGGTTTGCAGTTACGAGAAGAGGGATTAGTGGAAAAGGATGGATCAGTTGCATTGACGTTTTGAACTCGGGTTACTATCCTAGGGATCACAATAGTTAACTCTTTGGCTATACAAGAATCCATACGGTGGTTTCTTAGGGAAGACATTCTACGAAGATAAAAAATAAAGATATATAATAACAATTTGAGGGAATCATTCAACAATAAAACGTTAATTGCTTAGATAACTTATAAAAATTTTGCTTTTAGAAGTGGGGGATTTGCGCCGTACTTGAGAAATAAAAGTAAAAGATTACAAGATAAGGGGTACATTGCGTAAATTGTTATTAGATGATAAAGTCAATATGATTAATGTGTGATAACTACATGAGGAGATGAGTTCAGTTTAAAAGTTAGAATTTATTTGATTAAATTAAGTTATCAAACAATTAACGTAAGAAAGTTTGTGTGTTGGTCTCTCATGAGTTTTCCATGGAAATTTGAATGGCCCAACGAACTAACGAATAAAAACAACTGAGTTGGGCCGCCTATGAGCGTTACATGACATTTTAAATGGTCCAACAAATTAACGAATTATTAATGCAAGAGAGTTGGACCGCCCATGATCGTTACATGCATTTTAAATGGTCCAGCAAAATAAGGAACTAACGAAATAAAATACGATTAGTTGGAGCATCCCGGGAACCACCACGTATGATGTACTTCAACAAAAACACAAAAAGAAATTGAGGAATTGATAGCAGGAGTGCCCATGGGTTCCATTGATTTTTCACCCAACTAACCATTTGAAATAACTGAACATAATTATTGGAAAGACCGAATTTAGCCACGAACCACCATGAATTCGGTTTAAAATTTTTGGAACACAACCGCTAATGTGGTTACGTTCGACAACCTAAGGTGTCGGTCGTAATACAGTTGTGTTCTGCTTTGGCCTATAAGCTCGAGTATTGTGGCCAGGTTATCCTCTAGGTAAGATATGGCGTATTACCTTGGGTTCTCTGAACCAGTTTGCCAAGGCCCAACACACAGTACTCTCCCTACCTAGCCTTAAGGTGAAGATTAAAAACAAAAGTAGGAATTCTTATGGAATTTCTCAAAACTAAAAGACAATTTATTAATTTAGAAAATTTATCTTTGAAAGTTGAGGCATAGCCTCGAAATTGTGTGTGTGTGTGTGCATGACAATACAAATAAACAATAATTAAATAATTATCTAAGAAAGCTGCAAACAAATAAGTTGAACACATAAGGCAATCAGATAAGCACGTATGGGGCTCCTAAGCATGTTACTAAGGGACCACTAACGATCTATCTTAAACCTTAGGCTTTGATAACAATATGTCACACCCCAACCTATGGCGGAATTGCCGAGGCATGAGCTGATTGCTCACAGCCCTCAAGGTACTATAATGAAATATATATAATGATAATATATACTAATTAGTTTCAAATAATTCAACAAAGTTCAAATAAACAAAGTACAAAATTTCATAAATAAAATAAATCCAAATTTAAATTCTTTTATCTTATTCTCTAGCATGCAACCTTAAGTTTCTTCAAACAATCTTGATAATCATACCATACGGTGTCCTGCATATGTGTTAAAAATACAATAATTTTGTCAACACTAGGTTGAGTAAGTAAAAACACCATATGAGTGTATATATAATAAGTATAGTAAAATGTGCAAACTATATCAAATGAGATGAGCAATTTAACCAATTGAACAAGTAAATAAGTTGTCGGTAAGCACGATGCCAGATGAACTGGGCGATGGCTACTACGATGGTATAAGCATTTTAACCAAATTAGCAAGTAAATAAGTTGTCGGTAAACACGATGCCAGATGAACTGGGCGATGGCTACTACGACGGTACAAGCATATAACACGTTAGATATAAATTGGTAAACGCGCATGATTAACCGTTACAATTGAGTATTAAATAATAATAAAATAATTAGAACGCATATGTCCCCAAACGGTTTAAAAGATGTAAAAAGAAAGGGAGTGATTACTCACCTTATCAAACGAGCAAACGGAAATAATAATATAATAAGAATGAAGACGACAATTCAAGTGTTGAAGATATAGCCTAATAAAATATTAAGTGCAAAACAAACATAAGAAATTGACGGATAAAGATAGAGTTTGACGATCGTTTATAATTTTGTTAAATATATATTACTTAGTCTTATTATTTTATAGATCTTTTAATTTATTCAATATTATATCTTATTATGTAAAAATACTTGCTTAATATATATAGATAAAAAGGTTATAAAATACATCTTTATAATATAAAAGTTAATTAGTTAGTTAAATCACACACACACACACACACATATATAATGTATATTTGTGATAATAAGATACATTAAATCAATAAATTTTAAGAAATTTAACAAGTTTTGTTATTAATATATATATATACACACACACACGTGGATATAGTTTTAAATAAATATGCGGGAAAAACACAACTAACATGGTCGGTTTTTATAAAAACACGATTTGTTTACTGATTTTTATAATTATTATTAATTAAAATGAATTATTTAATCAAAAATTTCAAAAAATAACAAAAATGGGGCGGCTGATGTTCGAACCCTCGTCTCAGTCTTCCACAAGTTGATAACCATGGTTGCACTAGCCAACTGGGCTGGTGTAACCTGGTTATGACATTGCCTCAAATAAATATAAATTAAGAGACCCGAAACCTAAAGTCGATTAAACCCTAGAATTTACAATCACAATAATCAGTGATTGTTAACGTGAGTCATGTTAGGGTTAATGTTATATGACCAGAGGCGATTACAAATCATAAATCAATTATCTATTAATCATGTTGTAAGATGGTTTAAATAGTGGGCATCTTTGGTGAAATCAAGATTACGATCAAAATAAAGGAATTGGGGAAATTAAGTATAGGGTTAAGGGCGGAGAGGGTTAGACAAGCATAAATGGAGATTTAATTTTATTATAAACATATGTATCTTGTATTACACATCCAATATAGTGTCGGGCGAGTCAATATGGTAAAACGAATCAATAGGATAGAATTAACTTAATTAAATTGTCAGTTTGGCCGAAATAAGCATGTATAACATAATCTTTGATTTAATTTCTATATTAGATGCGAGAATTGAGGTCCAAGACATCTAAATTGTAATCGGGTTTGTGAATAGGGTTTGGGTTAACGAGTCGGATCTTGTTTAAACGGACTAGGATGATAAAAATGATTATATTTACAATTTAGTCCTTGGGGTTTGACAATGGAAGCATAAATGGGTAAACGTTTAAGTTTGGATTAAAATTGCCATAATTTGAAAGTTATATATATATAATATATAAATAATTAAAAAATAATATAATAACAATTAATTAACTCGATAAACGTGATAGAATTTCTCAAACATCAAAATGGGTCGGGTATTTAATGAAAATATAACTTTGAAAAATTCAAGTTGTTACATCTATATCAGATAGATGTGTTGAAGTGTGAAAATGTAGACATGGATGAAGCCAAAGCAAAAGCTTATTTCCAGATCAGCAACTCCAATTATTGATGAACTGTAACATCCTGAAATTTCGAAGAAAAAATAATTAATATATTATTTATTTATGGTGAAAAGTGTGTTTGAGTTAATAGAGAAATAATAAAATAATAAAGATGGAAGGATAAGTAGGCTAATTAGATGTAATTAATTATGAACCAAAAAGGAAATATGAGCCTAAGGTCCATGAGCTTAAAGAGTATAAATACCCCTTAAACCCTAATCCATTCCATTTTCATCCATCTCTACACCATAGCCTAAACCATAAAAAACACACACTCCTCCTACTCTACAATTCCATAATCGGATTCAAGTAAAGGTTTTAGTTCGTTCAAGCGTCCTCTACACCTATTCACCTAAGATTTAGCCCGGGTCAAGATTAAGTCTGGACTGATTCTTTGCAAGGTATGTTAAAACTAAAAGAAAAGATTGCTCATATGTGTTTGGTTTGTCTTGAAAGTTTATGTTATGTTAGATGGGGCTCCACAGATTAGTAAATTACCCAATTTGGTGCCTAAAATCCCCCATAACATGGATCTCGTTGAAGGATTAATGGTTGGGTAACTAAAAGACAAACAACAAAAAAAATGAAAAGAAAAGAAAAGTAGTATTAAATAATACAAATGATTCAATCTGTTTTGTTGAAATTTTGTAATAAAGTCGAGGTTAATAAATAAACGAAACGGACTCTTAAAGTTTGTTGGAATAAAATTATACTACTTGAGTGGAAAGCAACAAATAAAGGGGGTTTGGTATGGGGAAAAGGACGCCGAAAGGTATAGAAATAAACATTAGCAAATCTAAATGCAGAATCCAAGGTAGCATAGAGGGTTACGGTCCGGTGGTGGTAGCTGGGTAATGCAGGATCAAATCCTGTCCCTAGCTATATGTTTTTGCAGCGCTCAACTGTAATTGAGCCTGGCCCACTGCTAGCGAACCCCGAGCCCAGATAAAGCGAACAGGAGCAGCCCAGTAGCGAACAGTTGGATCCGAACACCCGAACCCCAGACCCAAACACCGAATACCCTAAACCTGAATCCGAACACAACGACCCGAATGACAAACCCAGAAACCCAAATGAGCCCAATACCACAAGCCCAACTGATGATTAAGAAGGATTGGGCCTGGTTCTTGGACTTGATATAATTTAGTTACTTGTGGGCCTAATCCATGCTAACTAAGTTGATCCAAGGCAAAATAAACCGAACTAACCAACCTTGTCAATTCTGTTAAGTTTCATAACTAAACTCGCTATTGTTTTGTAAATTAAAAAGGCATAGTTAACCCCGTTAAAATTTTTAAACAAAATATAAATAATAAATAATAAGGGTTTAATAATTATCTTGTTAAATCTAGTTAACTACGGTTAACTTGGAGAGAAAGTTGGATGAATCTAATTAACATGATTCGTTATCTACTTAACTTAGCTAACCTCGTTAGCTTGGTTAAGTTAATTTAACAATCTTCATTAAATAAGGAGACCCCGCTAGATCAATGAGACTTGAGTAATGAGCTAGTTTATCAAGTAAGCTCACTTAACCTTGTTAACTTATTTAACTTAATTCACTAACTTGGTTAGCTATGTTAGTCAGTAATATGATTAATTAACACATATATATGTTAACAGTTAGCCGTGGTCGGTTAAAGAAGGGGAGTACAGTTAATACAGAACGCAAAAAGGATCCAGGTGAGTTTCTAGTTCCATTTCCTTGTTATGTTTTCGGGGATGTGTGCATACTCAATGTGAAATGTTAATACACTTACCTTAAGTGGTAACTGTATGCCATATATGATTTATGTGATAGATATTATATTGATGTTATGGATGAATGCCTGTCGGATATTCGCGTGAAATACAATGCTTTATGTTATGTTTAAGGTTAATAATTGAATGTTTTCTATTGAATGATTGATTTTTAATTTTCCACGAATGCTTTAAGCAACTCTGATTTGTAGATTTGTGTTTATGAGTAAATCCGACGTCCAAAGTAGGGTACCGGTAACGGGGTTATTTTAGATCATGCCATGTGTAAAGCTACCTGGATTCAACCCTTTTCCGGGCCTTGAATATTAAGCCAAATCTGTGGTTTGCTCATACAATAAGATCGAGTTTGGACTCGTTAGGTTTGGCCCATTACCTTGAGTTAGGCCGAACGCGTACACCTTTTGTTATGAAGATGTGATCTTATCCACCGATGGGTCTTCTTTCTCAGGGTTAATCTAGTCCTCTTTGAATTTCTCTCGTACTCTAGATAAACGGAAGCCTTTTTATAGAAAAGTGGAAGACAGGGAATCGGAACTAAATCATTCTTTCTTCGTCGACTATGGACTTTGACGACTCTAGCTTCATCTTAGGGAAAGTAAAAAAGAAAAGCATCATTCACATCTTATAGTAATTTCTTAGATCTTACATTAGGGACTCTAGATCATAGACTGGGATCACTCGAGATCGATGGCTATGCACTCGCCCGAATGCAAACATTGGCTTGTTAGATTTTCCTTTGAGCGAGCCGTTAACTACTCAATAGAAATGAAAGTAAGAAAACATGCATTGAGAGGGGTAGTTCGGGCAACGATCAGGTTTTTTGCTATTGGCACAAGCAGGTCCCTACTATCTAACAACACTAGCAATGAGATCTCATCTCTCTGACTTAGGTTCCAAAGCTTGTCGCAAAAAAGAGAGGGAAAGAGCGGAAAATCGGGTTTTACGTCAACAGTTCTTCCTCGTTCCGACAAAGAGCGTGTTTCCTTATTATTTTTTAGCTTTGAGCTTGGTTCAGATTGGACACGTCCTCACTCGTTCTTTTTTCAAGATCTTTGAGCCTCTTAAGGATGTTGTAGGGTTCCCGTGATTGAAGGTTTATGGATATCCTACCCTAAGACGAGAGGGTTGGGCTTAGAACAAGACCCATCGGTGGATAAGATCAGATCTTCATAACAAAAGGTGTACACGTTCGGCCTAACTCAAGGTAATGGGCCAAACCAAACGAGTCCAAACTGGATCTTATTGTATGACAAAACCACAGATTAGGCTCAATATTCAAGACCCATAAAAGATGGGTTGAATCCAGAAAGCCTTACCGCTCATATTCCGCAGCCTTTAGTAAGTGGAATCAATCACCTAAATGACATGATTCAATTGCCAGTGAGATTAGGAGCTTCCTGAGAAGAGTAAGTTGAATAATGTAAATATCATGATTCATCAACTGGTAAAGGGAGTAGTTCATCGGAAACCATTCCTCTCAGGAAAATGAAGCTAACTGCTTTTAGGCTGCTTTCGGAACATTCTTCATCAATAGGGAGCAAGCTCAGTCATTACAACTTGGGCAAAGCCATCTCACTATCCTACCTTTACATTAAAGAAGGGACATGTCCAACGACTGCTTCCTCCTGGGCTTGATCCTTAATCGAAAGCGATCTCCTTTTGCTTTCAGCCTTTCTTTCAGATGGGACAGAAAGACATCGACTCCTTTCATAGCTCTTTACGCCCGTTACCGCTCTGTGGGCTACGATAAACACCGAAATAATTTACTACAGAAAAATGCCCTACGAGAGAGACTTCTTCCAGTTATAGTATCTATGATCTCCTCTTGGTTTTTCTTTGCCCTGCCTTTTCGAGATCCCCTCGCGCATCAAGGCTAGAGTGGAGGTGCAACAATAGTAGAAGCTGGAGATGAAACAATAGCTTCAGCATGATCCGCAGTAGGTATTGGTAAGTGTTTCCTTGCAGCTCTATCTCTAGATCTGTCTCAATCAGTCTGTCGCAAACAACGATCCAAGAAAGAGGAGTTCAAGGCTGGCGAAGTGAATCGATTTCTTTCCTTCTTCTAGTTCTTGAGTGATAGTAGCTCATCTCTCTTCTTTCTTCTGTCAACTGTCCTTTACCGGTAATTAGATCAATTGCTAGCTGGAAAGTTTCCACTGTCAACTGGCGTAAGAGGTCCTTTTCCAAAATAGAGAATAACGCATGGAAGCTTTCTGCTATTAGATAAGAGATTTTACTGCAAGGGAGGAAGGGGGATTAAGCGACCTACAATTCATTTCCTTAACCCCGAAATACAACTTGGTTATAGCTGACAAAAAGTAGAAAGACTCTAAACAAAAGGTACTGGACAAGCTCTTAGGGAATAATATCTTTCTTATTTTTTTCATGATTAAATATCTCTCCAGCCGGTCGGTTGGAGTTGGATGGAATTGACTTCGTCTTCTTCCCAACAATGAATCCCATTCAAGCTGTGATAAGAGGACGTTTCCGTACCCCTTACCTTACTCAATAAAGAAAGTCATGCTGATCAGTAGTAGTGTCTAAGAGGAAGGGTTGGCGCTTTGACCTACCTATTTTTAGTGATCAAATTAGAAACTTAGCTTCTCATGTTGCCATAGATTCTCCGGAAGAAAGCAATCGGCTTTGCCCAACTAATGGAAAGAATCAAGTTACAAGGGTTATTTCTTTTTCTTTTTACACGTTATTAAACGTTTAAAATAACTTTTGACATGTTATGTATTAATTTATGTATTAATTTAAACTTGCTATGTATTATGTTAAACTTATTTTGTATTTGGTTAAACCTTTATTTATTTTGTATTAAGTTGAACCCGTTACGGACTTATTTTATACTTGATTGATATGTGTTTATTAAATTGTGTTTATATAATGAAGTTGGCCCGAGCCTAGTTTGAACTTTCAGCTTGATTTCAAAACCAAGCCAAGCTTGCCTGGCTTGGTAGTTGGCTCGTGAACACTCCTATATGAGAAAAGTGTTAAAAAAACCTGGTTGTGAAGTGTTGTTGCCGACCCATCGCGTGGGTACCTCCTAATATATATGTGTGTGTGTATATATATATATAGGGGATGGATATTTTGAGAACCTTGATGAGTTGTAGAATTTTAATAACTCAATATAGACTACTTATTTAATTAAATGAGTATGGAATATGCGGCTGAGAATAAATCTAATTAAAAAATTAATCAGGAGAGAGAATAAATATTTTTGATGATTACACAAGTTTAAATTTTAGTTACACATGTGTAATAAGTTGATTCAGTGTGTAAAAACTGCTGTAATTTTTTTTACGTTACTTGCACTTACGTATTACATATGTGTAAAACAAATTAAAAAAAAATTGTTACGTTGAGTTTCTTCGAGTTCTTAAAACTCAAAGTGGTTCTTAAAAGAAATCAAATATATATATATATAGAGAGAGAGAGAGAGAGAGAGACAGAGAGAGAGAGAGAGAGAGAGAGAGCAAGGTTAAAATAAGAAGTAGATTTTTCCTAAGAAGTGTAGAAAGTGTGTTTTCACCACTATATCTATTAAAACACACCAAACAAAAAACACACCACAACTACAATTAAACACACCGAACAAAAAACACACTTTCCATATCCACCGTCAGATCAACATATCTAACGCACCAGATTACTTCTTACACTTCTTAGACAAACTCCACTTCTTATTTTAACCCCACCATATATATATATATATATACATGTTTAAGTTTAGGATAGAAGTTATTTCATTATAAGAAGTGTGAGAAATCCTTCCAACCAAACATATAATTTCCTTTTTCTTTTATGATTTATTAATTATAAGGTCATGTTGGTAAAATTTTCATATTGTGTATTTTTGATAACTAATAAATATGTTAGTAAGTTATCAAATCATTATTTTCATTTCTATTTTACATATTATATTAATCGTAACTTTCCATCATCCTACAATTCTTTTAACAATTCAAGCATTTATATCAATATAAGATTAATTAGCAAATTCATTATCCCAATTTTGTTCATGCGTAATCAACCTTCATCATATATTGAAATTAACTTTAAATTTTCATCTTAGCTACACTAACAGACATACTTACCTACACGATGCATTTTTTCACATACACAGAACTACACGCTGTACATTTTTTTTACCTACACTAAACTACACATGACACATTTTTTTCCTACACTGAACTACACACAATACATTTTTTTACCTTCACTAATCTACACACAGTACATATCTTTTTCCTACACTGAACTGCACACGACACATTTTTTACCTACACTAAACTACACACTACATTTTTTTACGTGTACTAAACTACACAAAAAGTATTTTTGGCATACACAGTTCTCAAAATAGCTTCCACGTAATGCCATACACTTTCAAGTTTCCTGATGCTCATATCCTCACACCACATTTATCGTAAACAACGCATCAACATTAATTATGAACCGATATTGTAATAACCACATCTATAAATGAAACCAAAAATTAAATAAAATATTCTTTTTACGTTTGTTTTATTATTTTTTTTGGGGAAGAGGGGAATCTCTTTGCGTTTGTTTTTCTCATAAGGGGGATGCAAGAATGAAAAAGGGATCTTGATTTACAATGCTTGAGTTTCTTTATTTAACATACTATAAAATTTACAACAATGTCCTTTTTAATTAAAAGTCTTTAAAACCAGTTAGCAATAATTACAAATATACCACAAACAATGTAGGTCATTGATCAATATTAATCTATGTTTACATTTTATTTCTCGCACTTCTTACACTAAGATGATTTCTCTCCTAAACCACCCTATATATATATATATATATATATATATATATATATATATATATATATATTTATCTATTTATATATAAATAGATATATAATTGCCTATCATGAAATCCTACATGCCGCTCTCAGGTTGTTCCCTACATTCTCCATAGCAACCAGATTACTTGATTTCTAAATGGAGGCTTCTAATTCATTTGACCCGAATAGTCTTTAAATGAGTTATAACATCTAATTTATTTGTGAAATATTTCATAATCAAACAATAATTTTAGCGGGTCATGGGTCTCATCAAACCCGGATAACCCTTAAACGGGTTATAACATCTCATTTATTTGTGAAATAACTCCTTAATCATCAAAGAATAATTTCCACGGGTTATGGGTCTTACCAAACCCTAATAGCCCTCAAATAGGTTATAAGATCTTATTTATTGGTAAACACTTTTATCATCAAACCCTTATTTAATATATCTCTTTTACATGTTCTCTGTTGCTGGTCTGTCATCTCCATCGCCGGTTAATTCCAAAACTACCCATCATTGTCAACTACATCAATGTCCCCTTTTTCATTAGACAAATATATGTGTTCATGTTTGTTCAAATAAAAAAGTCAACATGCTCGTGCTCGTTTATGTTTGTTCGTTAAAAATCTAAAAAAACATACACATCTCAATTGAAAATACCCAAACACTAAAAATTATAATAACGAACTAATATATATATATATATTAAAATTAAAACAAAACTACGTTAAAAAATATAATAAATCATTATAAAATAGTAAAACGATTAAAAACAAAAACTTAAATAAACTATCGTAACACGGGAGGATCAAGCTAGTATGTATATGTATATGTATATGTATATGTATATGTATATGTATATATGTGTGTATATATATGTATATATATGTTCATGATCGTAATTTCTTCTTGTAAAAAATGGTGTGTATGTATATATAAAATATATATTAGATGTAAATATACCAATGCATATATATAAAAAGAGTAAATGTCTCAATGATCGACGATTTTTACATATTATATGTCCATGTGTTAACATATTCTATGCATATGTCTTGTTAATATCTAGTCTACTTTATTATTTAATTATGATATTAATATTTCTTTCTTGTATGCAACTCAGACAACGAATGAAGTTTTCTCTAGTCAAAACAATATTGTAAATAAGAATCACTTGAGTTAAATTATATATACTTTTTTTAAAAAAAAACTTCCTACATTTTAAATAATTTAAGTTGGTTTTTATTGAATATTATTTTAACCGATCCCATTCAACTTATAATGGCGTTAAATTGTTCACATTTAAATAATAATGGCTTTAAATGATGACTTTAAATGACTAAAAACTAGTTAGAAGCTAGCTTGTGATACTATGATAATTAATTATATTCATAATGTTCTTAAATATTACAAATACCACTTTTAACTCAAGATAGTTATTTTCGGATGGAATATTAATCAATTATAACATTTTTCTTATATAGGAATTAGATGTGATGCATTTTTAGGAAGGCCTGTCACTTTTACCCGAAACTCATTTCGGAAAACCCGTAACTGAACTCGAACTAACCAGATCTGTAGAACATGAATTTGATAAAAGACTAATTTGAACCCGAACCAAAGTAATTTGGGTTGGTTCTCGGGTTTGACTTATAAGTTTCGGGCCAACACGTATAAACTTTTGGTTCTGAAATTAAATATATTTTTAGGTATAATAGGCTAATGCTTAGCCAGTAAATTTATCAGAATCTAGCTCTACTCAACTGTTATCGTTCTAACTATTACGGATCGATTGTTTATTATTATTTTATGTTTTCCGATTATTACTAATAGCAACCATAATCGAACAAAAAAATCACGCTCGATTGAATACGATTATGGTTCAAGTTAGTTTTGCTCTTCTTTTGGATTGTTTTATCAAGTTATGTTGGTTTATTATTTGATTATTTGTGTTATAAGCAAAGAAGAATATGTAGTTTTAGTTTTAGCATTTTAGCATTTTAGTTTTTTTTTTTTTGTTTTATAGGACACTCGAAACCTGATTAACCCAACCAGAATGTAAGGACCTGTTACCGGTGCCTCACTTTTGATGTTGGATTTACTCATAAACACAGTTCTAAATATCAGAGTTAATTAAAACTTTACGCGGAATATAATTTTTCATTAACATTACAATAATATTCAATAACATGCCTTAGAACACCTTTGTCTTTCAAAATTAAAACATTAAATATAAAACATCATGCGTCTTCAGATGTCAGACTCTTATTCTTCTTCCATGTGTCCCCGCTCAAGCCAGCTGCCAAAAGGCAGCTACGCTGAGTGAGTTCTAGTTAATCACACATCATATAATACATACACTTACCTTCAATTATGCATCCGAAGATACATAATAATTACTTTATTATTTTACTTTTATTACATAATTTCATACATGCGTTCATACTTTATTACTTTCATACTATATAATTTTTGTCCGTTCTATCTTAAATATTATTAGGGTCTGATCCCTCTTTGCTTTTCTATCTCTATATATTATTAGGGTCTGATCCCTTTTTTGTCTATCTCAGATATTTATAGGGTCTGACCCTTTCTTCTTCATCTTCGTACATTCGGTCTATACATACCCGTAACATACATATACTTTCTTTAATCATTTATTCTAATTCATATGTTGTACATATATCTATCATACACTTTCAGCTATCTTATACATACCTCCCTTGTCTGCTAGTGCAAATTCGAAGATCGTTCACGTCCCGACAAGCTTTCATTCACATTTAAGATATATATAAATAACATACAAATCATACATGGCATATACTTACCGTTTAAGGTAAGTGTATTAACTATCACAACGAGTATGCACACAACTTCGAAAACATAACAAGGAAATGGGGCTAGAAACTCACCTAGATCCTATTTCGCTCTCTGTTAATCGTTATCAATTTCTTTAATTGAGCTCTGCTAACTGTATTTGAGTTACACGTATCAATACTTGTCCTTATTGTATTTAAGACAAAATGGCTAAGTCATGTCTAATCTAATGGTCATGTTTTAGAATACAATTTACATAGAATATTTGCATACCTTGTATTTGACTGGTATTTAGAATACATTTGTGTTAGCATACAATTGTATTCTAATGGCATGTGATTAGAATACATTTGTATTCTAATGGTATATGATTAGAATAAATTTGTGTTCTAATGTTTATATTGTATTCTAATGATCACATTGTAATCTAATTCATGAATTGTAATCTAGTGATAGATTGTAATCTTATTCATGAATTGTAATCTAATGATAGATTGTAATCCAATGATACATTGTAATCTAATGATAGATTGTAATCTAATGATAGATTGTAATCCAATTATAGATCGTACTCCAATGATATATTGTAATCTAGTGAACATTGTAAGCTAATGAATCATTGTAAGCTAATGAACATTGTAATCTAGTCTCAAGATTGTAAGCGAGTCGAATATAAGCGTGTACATTGTAATCGAGTCTCAAGATTTTAATCGAGTCACCAAGTAAGCGAGTACATTGTAATCGGGTCTCAAGATTGTAAGAGAGTCCAATGTAAGAGAGTACATTGTAATCGGGTTAAATGTAAGCGAGTCCAATGTAAGAGAGTACATTGTAATCGAGTTCAATGTAAGCGATTTTCATTATAATCGAACACATACAATGTAACTGATTATATATATTGTAAGGAAGCTGTGCATTGTAAGCGAATGTAACTGACGTATGCGAATTGGCCATTTGTAAGCGAATCTTGACAATGTAATCGAATGGACTGAATGATTTGGTCACGAATTGGTCCGATGCCATCATTATCTTCGCTCGTTTTAATCGTAACACTTTAGTATGGCTCGGTATTGACCCACAAATGTTTCCTTAACCGTTTTTGGCCAAAACTTGACCCGAGTAGCCATAAAGTTGAACCTTTATGGCTAAAAAAACATTTAAGGCTAGATCTAGAGTTTCTTTTAGGAACCATACTTATCCATTAGTTCGTTATGTCCATTTTAATCATCTAGTTAGCTACTTTATGGTTCGTTTATACCCGATCTACTCTAGGGTTTGGTCTCATGGATAACCTTTCATAAAAACATAAACTTTAAAGATAAAGAACATATGTTTACTAGTTCTAAAGTTACGGTTTTCCTTGGTTATGAACTACAATCTTGTATCTTGCTTGTAGGGTTAAGATTTATCAAGATTTAGATTAGGTTTGATCTTGGATCTCTCCTTCCTTGTTCACGGCCTCAAGAGTGTTTGTGTGTGTGTTTTTGGAGTGTGTAGAGAATAAGATGGATAAGAATGAGGGGTTTAGGGGTTTAGGGAGGTTTAAGGGAGTATTTATACTCTCTTAAGCCCATGGACCTAAGACCCATCTCATCCTTTATTCCATCTTTCCCCACCCAAGTCCATGCTCATTATTATATTTAATCTTACTTAAATAGTGACACCCGTTTCACAACATAACTATTCTTTATTTATTATTATAAAATCTAGGATGTTACAAGTCTTCCCACCTTAAAGAGGTTTCGTCCCCGAAACCTAACTATTACTTAAACAAATTAGAGTAAAACTTGCGCATCTCATCCTCAGCGTCCCGCGTAGCGTCCGATCCTTTGCGATGCTTCCATATCACCTTCACTAAAGGTATAACCTTGTGACGAAGTTGTTTCTCTTTGCGATCAACTATCCCTACGGGTTGCTCAATGTAGTTTAATCATTCATCAACCTCAATATCTAAAGGCACGTGAAACGTGTCATCAGTTAGACATTTTCTCAGATGAGAAACATGGAAGGTTGGATGAATTCCTTCTAATTCCTCGGGTAAATATAGTTTATAATCCACTTCACCCACGCAATCCACGATCTTAAACTGTCCAATGTACCTCGGACTCAACTTTCCCCTCTTCCTAAAATGAATGATACCTTTCCAAGGCGAGACCTTGAGCATCACATTGTCACCAACGTTAAACTCGATCGGTCGTTGGCGCTTATCGGCATATGACTTTTGACAGTCTTGAGCAACCTTCATCCTTGCCTTGATCTCGTCAAACTTTAAAGAGGTTTCTTGCACAACCTCTAGGCTTCCCATTCCTTTCTGAAAAATCTCTCCCCAACAGACTGGAGCTCTACAACGTCTCCCATATAACATTTCAAACGGTGGCATACCAATACTTGAATGGTAGCTGTTGTTATAGGAGAAATCTTCCAGATGCAGATGACCGTCCCAACTTCCTTCAAAGTCTAATACATAAGCAAGTAGCGTATCCTCGAGGGTTTGGATCGTACTTTCAGACTGTCCATCTGTTTGAGGATGATACGCAGTAATGATGTTCAATCTCATTCCCATAGTTTCATGGAACTTCTTCCAGAATCTCGAAGTGAACTGAGTATCTCTATCATAAACAATTGACAATAGCGCTCCATGCTTAGTCACCACTTCCTTAATGAACAAACTTGCTAACGTTTCTGACGAGATAGCCTCCCATATAGGCAGAAAGTGAGCACTTTTGGTCAAACGGTCCACTATCACCCAAATGGTATCATGATGCTTAGCTGTACGAGGTAGCTCAGTTATGAAATCCATGGTGATGTGTTCCCATTTCCTTTCAGGTATCTCCAAGGGTTTCATCTTCCCATAAGGCTTCTGATGCTCAGCTTTGACTTGTAAACAAGTCAAGCATCTTCCCATAAGGCTCCAAGGGTTGCATCTTCATTCCTAGCCACCAGTAGTCTCTTTTTAAATCTTGATATATTTTGGTGGATCCTGGATGAATCGAGTATCTCGACTTATGAGCTTCATCTAAGATTCGACCTCTGAGATTCCCATGGCGTAGAGTCCACATACTGTCAAACCTAATCTTAACACCATGAATGTTTTCCATAAGTTCGTCTTGTTTCCCAAAAATTCTTTCCTTCTTCATTAGTTTTATTATCTGTAGCACCTCAGACTGTGCCTTGATGATTTCTTCAAAAAGATCTGAGCTAACAATCAACTTATACGACTTTACTGTTTCAATGACTTCCTCATTCTTATGGCTTAGCATGTCAGCGACCACATTAGCCTTTCCAGGGTAGTACTTGATATCGCAGTCGTAGTCCTTTATCAACTCTAACCATCTCCTTTGCCTCATATTCAATTCTTTCTGCTCAAAGAAGTACTTTAAACTTTTAGGATCTGTGTAAATAGTACACTTAGTACCATACAGGTAATGTCTCCATATCTTGAGAGCATGCACTTCTGCTGCTAGCTCTAAATCGTTCGTCGGATAAGTACTCTCATGGACTTTCAACTGTCTAGATGCATAAGATATCATTTTTCCTCGTTGCATCAACACACAACCTAACCCACGATGCGAAGCATCTGTACAAACAACCAGATCCTCATCACCATCAGGTAAAGCAAGGATTGGAGCTTGCGTGGGTCTTCTCTATAAATCCTCAAAAACTTCTTCTTGGAACTTTCCCCTACGGAATACTATCGACTTTCGGGTCATACCGGTCAACGGTGCAACTATCTTGGAGAAACCTTCGATGAATCTCCTATAGTAGCCAGCTAACCCTAAGAAGCTTCGTATATCAGCCGGATTATGTGGATTCTTCCAATTCGTTATCGCTTCAATCTTAGCTGGGTCCACGGTAATCCCTTCAGGATTTTTCACTTGACCTAGGAGTTGCACTTCTCATAACCAGAATGCGCACTTCAAAAACATAGCGTATAACTTTTCTTTCCACAGAGTCTCCAATACCTCTCTCAGATGCTCGGCATGATCAGACTCATTCTTTAAATATATCAATATATCATCAATGAAGACGATAACCGACTTGTCCAACGTTGGCCGACACACCCAATTCATCATGTCCATAAATGTTGCGGGAGCCTTCGTTAGATTAAATGACATCGCGAGGAACTCGTAGTGTCCATACCGCGTCCAGAACGTTGTTTTAGGGATGTCTGCCTCTTTCACTTTTAGCTGATGATAGCCTGATCTGATGTAACATCCTGTTTTCCTTTCGTTTAATAAATAATAATTTCAGATCTTATGAGATGTGTTTGTGTTGGGTTAAGTAATATGGGTAATGGACTTGGGTTAATAAGAAAGGGAAAGACCATGGCCTTAAGCCCATGACCCATCATATATAAACAATAATTACTCCATAATCCATTCATTTCACATATTCCATACACCATCAAAAACACACACTTAAGTTCTCTCTCATCCTCCCCCCTTTCTCTAACCGAAACCAAGAAGAAGAACCGATCCTGAACCGGGGTAATGATAGTTTGATATTGTGTGGATCCAAACCCGCTAGATATAGTCGCGAAATAATGAGCCGACACCCTCAACCGTTAAAGTCACAAGATTCGGATGGGATCGGTTATAAACCGCTCAAAAGACGAGCCTAGGGGTCACCCTAGATCAGATCTGGATCGAATGAGATGAAGAACAGTGAAAACGGTGCGAAAATACGTTTTTCCGGCCACCGCCCGTTTCTCTAGCGATGACGGCGCCGGAAAAGATGTACGAGAATAAAGTAATGTAAGAGAATGTTTCTGACATTCTCTGACCTAACCATAATTCGTTAGCGGGGAAATAACGAACTAGCATTAATTTGTCATGACCACTCGTTAAGTTGAAATAACGAATTAGAAGCAGTTCGTTATAACGAATTAGAAGCAGTTCGTTAAGACATTGGATTAAGTAATTCGTTAACGGAGAACTGATGAATGAACCCCCAGTTCGTTATAAAGTTCAATTCGTTATAAGGTTCAGTTTGGTATACAAAACAGTTCGTTATAAGGTTCAGTTCGTTATAAAGGTTCAATTCGTTTTAAATCAAGAAGTAACGAATGAGCCCCATTCGTTAAAGAACTGGCTAACGAATTAAAGTTTAAAAGAATGACAGAAAGGTCCCTGGACTTTTAATAAAATGGATTATTTACAAAGAAGCCCTCGAACATTTGAGTTAGCAACAAAAATAGTATATTATAATTCTAATGGAAAATGTGTTACTACAGTTAATGTAAATAAAATTTTTCCATTAGACCCTGCCAGGGGCTCTGCCCCTTAGACTCTGCTAGAGGCTGCCGCCCCTAGACCCCGCTTCCAGGGGCACTGCCCTTGGACCCTTATCATTGAGGGTTATAATTAAACTAGAAATACAACTTGAGAAGTGATAGTCAATTGATACGTGTAATTGTTATACAGTTAGTCGTGCACAGCTAAAGAAATGAATAACCATTAATGGTGAACGTAACCGAGTTCAGGTGAGTTTCTTGCCCCACTTCCTTGTTATGTTTTCGGGGCTGTGTGCATATTCTATGTGATAGTTAATACACTTACCCTAAGTGGTAAGTGTATGCCTTGTACGATCCATGTATGAATGAATGCTTGACGGTGCGTGAACAATCTTCGGATATTGCATGTACCGCTAGGTGGTAGTTTAAAGATATGATTGCTATAGATGATGTGTGAATGATGTTTGTATGCTATATTATATATTAATGATTGACAGTACGTGAACGATCTTAGGATATTGCACGTATTGTTAAGGGAAGTATGTAAAGAAAGGTATGGTATGGTTGCACGGAACAAAGGGACAAACCCTAATAATATCTGTGAGGATAGGGACCAGATCCTAATAATATCTGTGAGGATAGAGACCAGACCCTAATAATATCTGTGAGGATAGGGACCAGAACCTAATAATATATGTGACGTTGGGGACCAGACCCTTATAATATCTGTGAGGTTATAGGGCGGAAGGCTCTTTAAGTAGTATGAATAGTTATTCATGTACAATGAAGGTAAAGAAAGTATGAAGAATGAATGTATGAGCGTATATAAGAAAGTAATGTGAACAGGTTATGTATGAATGGTGTGCACACCTTTGGGCATGTGTGCAAGTATGTAAACTAATTATATGTTGTATGATTAACTAGAACTCACTCAGCGTAGCTGACTTTTAGTATGCACGCGGGTGAGTAGGATGAGACAGCTGACTTGAGCGGGGACACATGGCAGAAGAATAAGAATTTGACATCTGAACACTCATGATGTTTTATATTTAATGTTTTGATTTTGAAAGACAAGATGAATGTTATTATCGTAATGCTATGAAAGTTTTATATTTCGCGTAAAGTTTTAATTAACTCTGATATTTAGAGCTGTGTTTATGAGTAAATCTATCGTCCAAAGTGAGGCACCGGTAACGGGGCCTTACATCTGAGATCTATTCGTGAGAACCAACTTGAACCTTGCAGTTGGTCAAACAGATCATCAATCCTTGGCAAAGGTTATCTATTCTTTATCGTAAGCTTGTTCAACTCGCGATAATCTATGCACATTCTCATACTTCCATCCTTCTTCTTCACAAACAACACTGGTGCGCCCCATGGAGAAACACTCGGCCTTATAAAACCATTGTCAGGGATTTCTTGTAGCTGGGACATCAATTCTTTCATCTCGGACGGTGCTAGACTGTAAGGCGCTTTCGCGACGGGCTGGGCTTCTGGTATTAAATTTATTTGAAATTCTATCTCTCGCTCTTGTGGCTACCCCGGAAGATCCTCAAAGAATACTTCTGGGTAGTCGCTCACAATAGGAACATCTTTCATTTCTTTTGTCTCGGTCGTAGAGTTGACAACATATGCCAGGTAGGCACCGCACCCTCGCCTTAACAAACCCTCGGCTTATATCATCGAAATGACATTAAGCCTAAACCTTTCCTTATCACCATAAACAGTCACCGCACTACCATCCAAGGACTTTAACCTTATTATCCTACTCTTAAACACTATCTGAGCTAAATACTCAGATAACCAATCCATTCCCAAAACCATATCGAACCCTCCTAAGGTCATAACATACAAAGTAACAGGGAACTCATGTCCCCCTAACTCTATCTTACAACCCTTAACCATTTTCATTATTTTAACCGAAGTGTCACTAGAGGTTTCTACTATAAAGGTTTCAGACACTCGACAACTTTTCATTTTAGCTACTTAACTAAGTGGCGTGGCTAAAAAACTTTTTTTCGCACCTGAATCAAATAATACTGAAGCGGAAATACCGTTTACTAGAAATGTACCTATGACAACATCCAGAATCTGCTTGGCTTGATCCTGGGTTAACATGTAAGCTCTGATCCTTAGCCTAATCTGATCAGCATCATTCTTTACACTCCCTCCGGTCCCACCATCGGTGCATTCCTTAGCAAAATGGCCCGGCTTACCGCACTTGTAACATGCGGGTTTTGCAGTACATCGGGAGCATAATGTCCCACTTTTCCATACTTATAACAGGCATTCGACCCAAGCCTACATTCTCCACCATGAGCCTTACCACACTTATGACAAACATCAGATCCTTCACCTCATTTGCAATAACCACCGTGCATCTTCCCGCAGGTCTTACACGGCCTCTTTTCCCAAACTCTCGGCTGCTTGTTCTTAGGATTCCACATTGGAGTACCGGGTTGTTTAGCAGGAGCGAACCATTTCTTATCCTTATTCTCTTCCGCCACCACATCATCTGCCGACAAGTCGTTGTAAACCATTTCTGCGAGCCCTACAGGAGAAACAAAGGTACCAGGTCTACTAGCCTTGATCAAGACATGAACGTTATGCGGCAGTCCCCTAATGTAACACTTGATCCGTTTGGCCTCAGTGTTCACCATGTCTGGCACCAACCTTGACATGAGGTTGAATTCAGTGGTGTATTCGCGGTGTGTCATTTTACCCGCCTTCAGACTCAAGAACTTCATTTCAACCCTTTCAACCTCTGCATCAGCACAAAACCTCTTCATCACCAATTCCTTTTAGATCATCCCACCTCATAGCTTTGATCTCCTCTCGGGTCTTTCTCTGTTCAAAAGATTCCCACCAGTACACGACTTCATCACCAAATGATTGTGTGGCATAACCCACAGCTTGATTAGGACGACACTCGCTAATTCGAATAACCTTGTCCATGGTGATTATCCATTGAAGAGTAGCGACTGCGTCTCCTAATCCGGTCAGCTTTGGCGGGTCACATCCCTTGAAGGACTTGTAGTTACACCCTCCTCGGCCCCTCTTCCTGTCATCAACCTTAATAGATCGGACTTCACTTGAATCGCCTTTCTCTCCCTCATCATCTTTCTTAATCTTTCCCCAGACTTCTCAGTTCTTCCATGACTTTTAGCAGACCCTTCTGGACTTAAGTTCTTCACAGCAGCGACGATAGCTTGAACAATGGCTGCTTGAACTGCAGGGTCAAGTTTATACACTTCATTGTTGCTCGGGTGTCGCCCCGCTGCGCTTTCTTCTTCCCTTGTGTTAGAAGCTAAATCTACAGATGGTTGTCGGATAATACGTGGCCTGCCACGACTTCCAGTAGGACCTCCTATTCCAACAACTACTCTAGCTCCAGCCATTGTATTCTGGAAGGGAATACACAAACGTCATCACTCAAGGAACTATTTAGTACAAGGATAGTAAGGATAACATGTAATAATAGTGGCAAGCTGTGATTAGATGATCACGTTACTTTCCGTGTTCTATACACTTTTCTTTATGAGTCTATTTGTGCTAGGTTCTACTTTCAAACAGTTAATCAATCAAGCAATCAATTAATCCTATCCCTAACATCCGCACATCCTTTCTAAGATTAACATTCGTTATTTAACCATATACTCTACCATTACTGAGCTTGCTTGAGTGACACATGACTATCTTGAACTGGCATGTTCTTTCTTTTCTTTCTTTAATCCCATTCTCTGTTCGAGTCTAAGTATGTAGGATGCTTAAATCTATCAAACTTTGCTCTGATACAAACTTTTAAGGACCCGTTATCGGTGCATCACTTTTGACGTTGGATCTACTAATAAAAACAGTTCTAAATATTAGTGTTAATTAAAACTTTACGTGGAATATAAAACTTTCATAACATTAAAATAATATTTCATAACATGCCTTAGAAAACTTTTGTCTTTCAAAATTAAAACATTAAATATAAAACATCATGCGTTTTCAGATGCCAGACTCTTATTCTTCTGCCACGTGTCCCGCTCAAGCCATCTGCCTCATCCTACTCACCTGCGTGCATACTAAAAGTCAGCTACGTTGAGTGAATTCAGGTCAATCACACATCATATAATATATACACTTACCTTCAATTATGCATCCGAAGATACATAATAATTACTTTACTGTTTTACTTTTATTACATAATTTCATACACGCGTTCATACTTTATTACTTTCATACTATTTAATAACTGTCTATTCTATCTCATATATTATTAGGGTCTGATCTCTCTTTCCTTGTCTATCTCATATATTATTAGGGTCTTATCCCTTTCTTGTCTATCTCAGATATTATTAGGGTCTGATCCATTTCTTCTTCATCTTCGTACATAGGTCTTTACATACCCGTAACATACATATACTTTATTTAATCATTTATTCATACTGATATGTTGTACATATATCTATCATACACTTTCAGCTATCTTATACATACCTCCCTTGTCTGCGCGTGCAATATCCGAAGACCGTTCACGTTTCGACCAACTTTCATTCACATTTAAGATATATATAAATAACATACAAATCATATATGGCATACACTTACCATTTAAGGTACGTGTATTAACTATCACAACGAGTATGCACACAACCACGAAAACATAACAAGGAAATGGGGCTAGAAACTCACCTGGATCCTATTTTTCTCTCCGTTAATCGTTATCCCTTTCTTTAATTGAGCTCTGCTAACTGTATATGAGTTACACGTATCAATACTTGTCCTAATGGTATTTCAGCCAAAATGACTAAGTCTGGTCTTATATAATGGTCTTGTTTTATAATACAATATACTTAGAATATTTGCATACCTTGTATTTGACTGGTATTTAGAATACATTTGTGTTAGCATACATCTGTATACTAATGGCATGTGATTATAATACATTTGTATTCTAATGGTATATGATTAGAATAAATTTGTATTCCAATGATTATATTGTATTCTAATGATCTCATAGTATTCTAATGATCACATTGCAATCTAACTAATGAATTGTAATCTAATGATAGATTGTAATATAATTCATAAGTTATAATCTAATGATAGATTGTAATCCAATGATACATTGTAATCCAATGATAGATTGTAACCCAGTGATACATTGTAATCTAATGATAGATTATAATCCAATGATACATTGTAATCTAATGATAGATTGTAATCTAATGATACATTGTAATCTAGTGAGAGATTGTACTCCAATGATACATTGTAATCTAATGATAGATTGTAATCCAATGATACATTGTAATCAAATTATAGATTGTAATCCGATGATACATTGTAATCTAATGATAGATTGTAATCCGATGATACATTGTAATCTAATGATAGATTGTAATCCGATGATACATTATAATCTAATGAACATTGCAAGCTAATGAATCATTGTAAGCTAATGAATCATTGTAAACTAATGAACATTGTAATCTAGTCTCAAGATTTTAAGCGTGTCCAATGTAAGCGTGTACATTGTAATCGAGTCTCAAGATTGTAAGCGAGCCAGAAAGTAAGCGAGTACATTGTAATCGAGTCTCAAGATTGTACGTGAGTCCAATGTAAATTGTAATCAAGTTCAATGTAAGCGATTTTCATTGTAATCGAACACATACAATGTAACCGATTATATATATTGTAAGCGAGCTGTGCATTGGAAGCGAGTACATTGTAAAAGAATGCATTATAAGCGAATGCATTGTAATCGAATGTAACTGATGTATGCGAATTGGCCATTTTTGTAAGCGAATCTTGATAATGTAATCGAATGAGCAGAATGATTTGGTCACGGTATTGACCTACAAATGTTTCCTTAACCGTTTTTGGCCAAAACTTGACCCGAGTAACCATAAAGTTGAACCTTTATGGCTAAAAAAACGTTTCAGGCTAGATTTAGGGTTTCTTTTAGGAACCATACTTACCCATTAGTTCATTATGTCCATTTAATCATCAAGTTCGCTAATTTATGGTTTGTTTATACCCGATCTACTCTAGGGTTTTCTCTCATGGCTAACCATTAATAAAACATAAACATTAAAGATCATGAACATACCTTTACTCATTCTAAAGCTACGGTTTTGCTTGGTTATGAACTACAATCATGTATCTTGCTTGTAGGGTTAAGATTTTTCAAGATTTAGATTAGGTTTGATCTTGGATCTCTCCTTCCTTGTTCACGGCCTCAAGAGTGTTTGTGTGTGTGTTTTTGGAGTGTGTAGAGAATAAGATGGATAAGAATGAGGGGTTTAGGGGTTTAGGGAGGTTTAAGGGAGTATTTATACTCTCTTAAGCCCATGGACCTAAGACCCATCTCATCCTTTATTCCATCTTTCCTCACCCAAGTCCATGCTCATTATTATATTTAATCTTACTTAAATATTGACACCCGTTTCACAACGTAACTTTTATTTATTTATTATTATAAAATCTAGGATGTTACAAGTCTTCCCACCTTAAAGAGGTTTCGTCCCCGAAACCTAACTATTACTTAAACAAATTAGAGTAAAACTTGCGCATCTCATCCTCAGCGTCCCGCGTAGCGTCAGATCCTTTGCGATGCTTCCATATCACCTTCATTAAAGGTATAACCTTGTGATGAAGTTATTTCTCTTTGCGATCAACTATCCCTACGGGTTGCTCAATGTAGTTTAATCATTCATCAACCTCAATATCTAAGGGCACGTGAAACGTATCATCAGTTAGACATTTTCTCAGATGAGAAACATGGAAGGTTGGATGAATTCCTTCTAATTCCTCGGGTAAATATAGTTTATAATCCACTTCACCCACGCGATCCACGATCTTAAACGGTCCAATGTACCTCAGACTCAACTTTCCCCTCTTCCTCTTCTTAAACGGTCCTAGTAATTTTGTGTGGTCCATGATTAATCACGTTTGTTGGCTGGTAGTTATTAAAAGAAGACGTATGGAATTTAAGTGAATGAAAAGAAAGCATTAAAATGGGCTTGGGTATTAGACATGATAATTAAGTTGGTTGTGATAATTAAAAAAGTGATGCCAAGGGTTGTAAACGGAGAGAAGGGCGGCTGGTTGGAGGGGTCGCATGACAAAGAGAACATAAGTTTACAATAGCAAATGAGAGCAACAATGTTCTTGACGACAGACAATTATTGGAGTGACCCTAAGCCGCATGTAGAGAAAAAAGGACCAAGCTAGATTTTATCTTTACTCATCCAAACATTATAATTTTCTGTTTAAATTTAGTATTATCATTATGAATTCAATATTTGAACTTATCTATTTTGGTTTGTTCTTAAGTATGATTGTTGGGAAAACTCTCTAGCTACTCACTTTGTGATTTGCGGATGCTATTTTGGTTTTTGGAATTTATTATTGGGTTAATGCTATATTAAAGAATCTTTTACAATTGACTTGATATGTTTGGGTATCTAGTTTTGATTTATTATTGCTCTTTGTTCCACATGTGTCTTGTTGAATTCATTCTGTTATAGATGCATGTTTAAGTCTCTTACTGTGTGTTTGTGATTATTTTATGGTTTTACTAGTGTAGTAAATGTAGGCTCCTGGATGGATCGTACACGGGATGTCGCTATCTGCGCAGGTGCGGAATCCCTGCGTAGTTAGATACGAGTGCAGAATATGTATAAATCAAACACACGACCAATAACCGAAACACGTTATATTGATAACCGAACACGTGACTCGAGGTCACTATTACAGACTCTAATACACGTGAAATGATCTCACACTGAAACTCGCTCTCAAAACGCTCAACTGATCAACCCTAAACTGTTACGGTGAACAGTTTAAATAGGCACGACAACTTCGCCTCAGGCGAAGTTGTCTATAACTTCGCTTGTTCAACAAGTTCGCCTGAGCGAACTTGTTGACAACTTCGCTTGTTTGAAAAGTTCGCCTACGCGAACTTGTTGACAACTTCGCACATACAAAAACATAAACATAATCATAAACATAATTACATTACAGACTCGATTACAAATGCTAGACTATGAACTACTGACACACATGTACCAACAGACTCCCCCTTGGCAGTAGCTTCATATCTTGATCTTTAAATCTTGAGTCTTGTAATCTTGCATCTCTAAGCGTGCGCTCCCTCTCTAACACACACCGACACCACCCGTTGATATTTCCTAGCTTGATCCTTCCAAGCAGGAATGTAGAAGATCTTCTTCTCGTTGAGCACCTTCAGATCAGCCTGTGATAGATTAACAAGATGCATCGGGTCGTAAACCCTAAGCACTTCTTGTTCATCCTCATCTTCCATTACCGCCTCCGCTGTCTCACAGTCCACGAACCACCATTTTAGATCTTTGAGCACGTCCTTGGGCATGAGCTTCATCGGTACTTCTTTAAGGCACCGGATCGGTTTATACTTCATTATCATCCAAGGCTTTCCATCAGCTCTCAGACCTCTATCCTTGTCTTCGACAAGTTTCCCCTTTTGTGGTCTCATCAGCTCAAACTTCTTCTCCTTAATACACTCCTTCCACACGATCTTCCCGATGATTCTAGCCATGTTGTCTTCACTTCGGTTTATCAATCCCAATCTGGCTAAATCTTTTACCTCACATTCAGGCAGTGTGTTTAAAGATCTCAACGTTCTCCTGAAGTACTGAATTCCATCGTATCTTTTGATCACGAAGAGCCGCAGCTGCTCATCATATATCCAGCATATAATACCTTTCTTTGCTTCTGCGTATCCCTTAATATTGTAACTTGTTTTGAACATTTTAGGGATCGCCGGCTTCTTCGTCTTTATGAACCAGTGAGCACAACCTTCTTTCCAATTCGGTTGTTCCTCCCATTCAGTATCTTCCTCAACAGTCTTATCACCCATCTCTGGCATCTCAACCTCCGGAATCTCGTGTTCCACGGAGTCATCTACAATCTCCCCCTCCTCTATCACATTCTCAACAGTAATTTGCTCACCGATCTTCTCAATCTCATCAACCGGCAGCACATCTTCTTCCAGCATAAACTCATCATCATCCTCATCCAGCTCTTTTAACGCGTCGATCACATCTTCAACATCAGCATCATCATCAACATCTACCACGTCGTCACCGGCTGCGCTTGTAGACTCCCCCTCAGCTGTGGAAGCCCCAAGAGCCTGAGAGGTTCTTGGCAGCTCACCACCTGCACCTTCCGGTGCATTGGGATCATCGTCTTGATCTTCTCTCCGTTTTGTCCTCAACTCATCTCCCCTACAAGTCTTCTCCCCCTGAGATGCCAAGAATGCCTTGAAGGCATCTATTACTTTCCCGTGTTCGACCAGGAGGGAGGCTTGCAGTTGATTGGATTCCACTAGGCTTTGAATGGTCTTTGACTGTTCAGCAACGATCCGCTCTAGCGATGCAATCCTTTCGGAGTCAGAAGTAGGCGTTGGAGTCGGCGGGACATCAGCAGCAGAAGTGATCGCAGGTGGTACACTTGGTAACCCTGCAGTAGTAGTGACGGTTGACTCAACAAATCGTGCAACTACCACCGGTGGAGTAAGCGATTGGGGTGGTAGAGACACAACTGCTGGGGCCGACGTCTCGACGGCAGTAACCTGTGCTGTAGAAGGAATAAGAGACATACCAGACAAGGCAGGTGGAGCAAAACGTACCAGCCTTGAAGATTCTCCAGCTCCCGAACCCATACCTGTCCGTTCTCTTCGTGAACGCCTGAGCACAATCTGAACTGCTTCCTCTTCATCCACTTCCTCATCATCCTCGTCAACAGTTCTCGGCCTCTTTCCAGTCGTTCTCTCCCGAGACACCATTAGTCGTCTCGCTTCAGCAAATGTTTCGTCAAGATCGGAGTCAGCTACCGAAGTAACTGCTCTAGTAACCTCCATGACCTGAGAACCTGAGACCTCCATATCAAACAATCCATGGCCGCTAAAAGCAGCATCAAGGTCGACGTTTTCAGCAGTAGACACAGCAGAAGATGCAGCAGCTGGCACAGCAGCAGAAACAACAGTAGATACAACAGGCGCAGCTGGTACAGCATGGGGTGCTGCCGCCTGATGTGGCTGTGGGTCTCTGAACTCGTCCCCTCCTGCAGGAACATACCCCGGGTTGATAAGATACCCGAACAGTGGAGTATGCCTGGGACGCAGCTCAGGCTTGCTACGTGTGCTCGAAGTCCGACACTGAGCGAAGATACGTTTCGTCACACATTCGAAGTATCTTATAGGGCGTCTCTGCGGTAGCGACGGAGCGACATGATTGAGGATCATCTGTAAGAACCGAGGATACATAGTAAATCGCTCGCGCGCCACAGCCCTCCTCTGACGATCAATCTCGTAAAATATCAGCTGACTAAATGAATATCGTCGGTTGTAAGTCAGGGCAATCATGGCAGACTGCATCATCGCGCCCATCCCATCAGTTCCTGCCTTCCTCCCAGACATGCATACGATCAAGACATGCATTAGGAAGCGCCACTGATCTTGTAAAAAACCTTTCCTCCTCTGTGTGTCCCCCAACGGACCTGAATAACCCATCCTCAAGTACGCTCCATCACGAAAAGGAGCTACGAACTCCGTTGGGTCATCCCTTGTCTCTTCTCCAAACTGCAAAGCCAACCGTATATCTTCAGAAGAAAACTGTATATTATGACCATTTACGGTTGCTCGCATCACCGGGGGCTCAGGCCTGCAATCATAATATACCGTCTGCCAAAAGTCTTCTATGTTAGGCAGTGAAATGGGCAGGGTATTCGTGATCGCATGAAAGATCCTTGAGCGCTGGAGAAACGTGATTATCTCCCTGTAGTCTTCCACACCTCTTGCGTCTGGATCTAACGTGATGTACTGGTTATGGGCCGGAAAGAACTGTCGTTGATCATCACCGTCGTCACCACCAGCACCGCCAACAGCAGCCATATCTGCACAAAACAAAACTAGTTAGAGAACGGTTAAGCAACTCACAAGTTCGCTTCATCTGTAAGTTCGTCTAGAAACTGTTAAGTAAATCGGTATAGGCGAAGTTGATGATAACTTCGCCTTATCACGACATCGCCTCAGGCGAACTTGAGTTCAAGGCGAAGTTACGTATAACTTCGCCACAGGCGAAATTAAGCGTCAGGCGAAGTTGCGGATAACTTCGCCTAAACCCTAACTTCGCCTGAATCTGAAACGGCGACTGTTCAGATTCAAAGTCTCTAGATCCGATGATTTCGGACGATTTGAAGATCCAGAAGTGAAGAACAACACATATTAATGGAATTAGGACGAAAAGTTTATCCATGAACACGTAACACCAGGTTGAAAAACAAGGTTTTGAAGGTCTGATGACCCGAGGTCTCGAACCGGGTAAAAACTATAAAGAACGAGTATGTTTATGAAGGATATCGACAACACATACCCTCACTGAATAATAGAAACTGGAATCAAAGATCGAAATCGGAACGGAAACAAGATCGCCGGAAAATATTCTCTGATTATAAGTTCGCCGGAAAAAGTTGAAAATAATGATATTGTTACTGTTTAAAAATCCTTATATAGGGTCAGTGTTGGTCAGGCGAAGTTACGCTTAACTTCGCCTAGGCGAAGTTAAGCACAAGTTCGCCTGATTCAACAACTTCGCCCGTAATTTCAAAATCAACCCTTTAAGTTTGAAGAATCTTGCACTTAACATTAGAAGCTTCCAAAAAGAGTTAAACAAATATGATCATATCCAAGTAACCAGTTATAAAATAATACAACTGCAAAAATAGAAAAACTTATAAAAATTTAACGAAATAAGGGATCAAATTTCAGTCTAGTCAGGGACCACTACGTTTTAGAAAAGATCCTAACAGGAATCATACTAACTACGTGACTGTCACATAGATCCGTGTTTAGCTGTATTATGACATATAGAGACAGGTTGTAAGCAGGTAATATACTTAAGATAGTTTTCATTGTTTCTGTGATACGAGTTAGGTTCAATTAATCCTTAAAATTTAAGTGGGCAACAACTCAGTAATATTGATGCCTCCTATCTATTCTCAAGGAGGATTTGGCTTTCCCCAAGTCACCCCGAATTGACTTCGACCCATAGTGTCTGATTAACTTGTATGTATTCTTCTTCTGTTTCCCGTTCTTCATCTTGCTCTAAGATAGAGAAGTCTTGAATTTATGATCACTAATATGTTACAATAACTCAAATTTTTTTTTTTTTTTTTTTTTTTTTTTTTTGAACATATACCTCAAAGTAGAATTTTACTGCAAGTCCCGAATCTGGATCACTGCAGTGTCTTGAAACGCTTTCTTCACGGGAATCAGAACACATATGGGCTCGTGTATGACTGGGTAATGCTTTTTTGCCTATCATTCGAAAAGATATATATGAAGACACGCAAAACTCTTAAGGAGTTTCCACGTAAAATCAAGTAAAATTAGTTTGTATCACATCTACTTTTACGCACCATAAAAAGTTACCATGACATACAATGATTGTCCTAAAGCCTTTTAAGCCTAATAACTTCACCAGTTAAGCACACACAATCAGTATATATATCATTTTCCAAGGTTAGATCAATTTTCTGTTAAACATAGCACATTTACTTCATACGAAGTAATAGACTTGAAAAGTAATTTCATTTCCCATAAAATAAATTTTGACTTCAGTCACCCCGATCAAATCAAAGTCGTCGGTAAACGGCAATCCTGAAGATCCAATGGATCAACTGGACCGACCACATACAAGTATGTGTCCTTCTTACTAAGAATGACCGACTAATTTTCAGCAACTGAAAGAACACACGTCATAACTGCCCCGATCACTTTCAGTCTTCTGGTTAATGGCGATCCTCATTCTCTAAGTCGAAACGAGGACCAAAACATATCCAAGGATATGTCCATCAAACTGAGGTAACCGACTAATTTTAAGCAATAAAGACATTTTTTTTAAATAAACACAAAGACATGGTTACTCGGGATTGATCATCCCGTTCAGCTCAATTAGGTTTTGAAATCTGGATTTATCAAACGCTTTTGTAAACAAATCAGCAAAATTTTCCAGTGTATCAACCTTTTCGATCTTGATCAGTTTCTTCTCAGCACAATCCCGTATGAAGTGATGACGAATGTCAATATGCTTAGTTTTACTGTGCTTCACGGGATTGTTAATTACTTTTATTAATTTATAT